>NC_044918.1:9836455-9919453 GCF_003576645.1 Ipomoea triloba
TTTTTTTTTTTTGTTTTAAAAAAAAAAAAAAAAAAAAAGTAAAAAAAAAATTAAAAAAAAAAAATTATGCTGATGAGAGAAAAATTACACTAATGGAAAGACACCATATGAAACCACACACACACAAATCAATGTGTAAGTAAAAGAAAGAATAAATCCAAGTTCAGATTCCTGAATCCAGAATGTTGCTAGTTTGCATGAAGAAGGACAATATAAAGGAAAAGCAGATTGAAGCTAAAAGAAAATGCTATACATAATAGCAAAACAGTCTTATTTTATCCAATTTCAGTAATTGCATGAAGTATAACAGAATAAAGATATGACCATACATGGGTGTTAAAATTTTTGTTATAATAGGATGAAGACCTTTGTTAACTAGGCTGTAATTTGGAATGAAAATCAAATAAAGAATATAGAATAGAGATAGAGTTATCTTGCAAGATAACTCTGCTACAAAGAGTTGAAGAGACGTGTGGTTATGTAGCAACACTGTAAGGGTGTTTCCCATCTTTGTTTTTCTTGAGAGATAGAGAGGAGGAGGAGGAGGAGCTGGGCTTGCTATTTATTACGTACTCTCTCCATCCCATTTTGTGTCTGGTTCAGTTAATGAGGCTTGACTAAAGTTATTTTTAATTCAATTTTATATAATATTAAGTTTATTATTAGTGTAAAATTTATGTATTTAGAAACTACATTAAAAGTACTATTAAACATGAAAAATCAAATTTTAAAATAATTTTAAAATATTAAAGAAAATAAGTAAAAAAGAAAGAGTTGGTTTGACCAATAAATGACAGATAAAATGGGACAGATGGTGTAATAAATAATACCCAGCATTTAATTACAAACACAAATACACAATTTTGTTAAGCGCAAGAGATACTATATCTGAAAATTTTCATTCTAATTGTGCAAGAGCTTGAAGTCCCCTTTCAATCATCTGTCGGGTTAAATATACTTCTTTATCAAGTAAATACTGTATTCTCAAAAAACACTCAACTTCTAGTCATCATCTGTTATTATCTTTTAGAAGCTGGTGAGCACATCCCCCAACCCCCATTAATCCAGTGCAAAAAGATAGATTTCAGCTTACCTTCAATGAAGAATCATACAGTTCCTCCTCAATGTGTTTCTGAATGGCAATTTCCCAGGACATGGGACTAATAGCAGCATGATCAACATCCCTGGGCAGAAACGTTTCATACATGGGCAAGTCCGTAAATGATTGCCAACCAAGTGGGCCCTGCCATCACAGAAGATGTGCAATACTGAGGAACACAATTATAGTTGAGTGTATAACCAAGTTGCATTAATTGCAAAAATGATTTGATTACTTGTAGAAACTTTTTCCATATAAACAAGGGCATGCATACAGAGCATGAAACAAAGGAAGTTAAAGTTCAATGGTTAAATAGTAAGGCCATATATTGGTATTAGTAATACTATCTAAAGCGAACCATTTAGTGATCAGTGAAAGATATTTATTGATAAAAGCTCCACACTCTAGCAACAAACTTTACAGATGTGTATGCATGGAGCTTAGAAATTCCATGAACTGGTTAAACCAAAATAACAAAACTCTCAAACAAGTATACGTCCATCTCTGCACATGATTTACAATTCCCCTCAAGTATCTTCTGTTTTATTGTTCCAATTATTATCATTATTGTCATCATCATTATTATGAGTAAAATGTTATTCACAGTAAAAGACATGGTATGGTGCTTATAAAAAGGCTATACTATTATATCAAGCAACTATTTTCGAGTAAAATTGGTTGTATTCCTTAAAAAAATAGGTTACTATGGCACTTCAATATTCACAACCATGCACTTGAGAGATCTTCGTGGGTCGGAAATTGAATGATCATATGCTTCTTCTATATCTTGATTTCTTATAGTCATAATTTTTTGTTGAAACCCTAAGCCCATTTATCAATAGGACCATTAGGCTATAGGTTATTCATGTATATATAGTGGTAGTCTGTACAATTCTTGATATGAGAAATATATGAATTTCCTTTTCTCCTACATATTTAACATGGTATCAGAGCCTAAACCCTTAAAAAAAAAAACCCCTATTTTCTTTCCGCTGCTGCCACCGGAGACCCACCAGCCGCAAAGAGTCGCGACTGCTTTCATTCCCACGTTTGCCTAGTGGTTTTTCTCCCAAACCAACACCACAGGCCGTCTTGGAACCTCGTCGCGAGCTAGGAGCTGAAGTCCGGTCACCGTCCGCCACCGCCGTCGCCAGGGAGGTCCACTGTTTTCCGGCCAAATCTCCCTCTCCAGAACTCCATTCAAGGTGTGGTTACCACCGTTGGATTCGTCTTGGAAAAACGCACCTAGGAGTGTGTTCAGATTTCTGGTCAACAACGGTCAACGCCGGTCAACGGTTAGTCAACGCCGTCAAACATCTTTGAGGCAGTTTTCTTACCCCTTTTTGATTAGTATTATGGCTTCATCTCTCATGGGTACCTCCTCTTTGTTGTGTTTCTCTCAAACTAATACCCCAAGTACTTGGGTTCTTGACTCGGGTGCCTCAGATCATATTTCTAGTAATCTTTCTCTGATGACTAATGTCACAAAATCTAAGACTTTGCCTATGGTTACCTTAGCAAATGGGCATCAAACACCTGCTGCTGGTGTTGGTCAAGCTTCTCCTATGCCATCTTTCCCCTTACAGTCAGTGTTATATGTTCCCAATAGTCCTTTCAACCTTATTTCTGTGAGTAAAATTACTCGTACCTTGAACTGCTCCATAACCTTTTGTGCTGATTCAGTTGTTGTGCAGGATCGTAGTACGGGGAAAGTGATTGGTACCGAGATTGAGTCACAAGGCCTCTATTACCTTCGTGGTGGTGATCTTGCTGCATGTGCATCGACAGACTCTCATATGCTTCTCCATAGTCGTTTGGGCCATCCTAGTCTCTCCAAACTTCGACGGATGGTTCCAGGTCTGTCTTTAGAGTCATTAGATTGTGAGTCATGTCACCTTGGAAAACAATCACGTAAGTCCTTTCCTCGAAGTGTCAATAATCGGGCTGCGTCTCTCTTTGAATTAGTTCATACTAATGTCTGGGGTCCATGTCGTGTCAATTCTACTTTGGGATTTCGTTACTTTGTCACTTTTACTGGTGATTATTCTAGGTGTACTTGGGTTTTCCTTATGAAAGATCGTTCTGAGTTATTCCATATTTTTCAAAATTTGTGTGTTGAAATACAAACACAATTCGGTAAACCCATTCGTGTTTTGCGTAGTGACAATGCTAAGGAATATCTCTCTCATCCCTTTCAGTCCTATATGACCTCTCGAGGTATGTTACACCAACGGTCGTGTGTCTACACACCTCAACAAAATGGGGTGGCTGAACGTAAAAATCGACATTTGGTTGAAATTGCTCGCACTCTGTTAGTACACTCTAATGTTCCTCATCATTTTTTGGCTGATGCTATCCTTACTGCATGTTATTTGATCAATCACATGCCATCTTCAGTACTAAACAATGATACCCCATATTCTATTGTGTATCCTTCGGTTGATCTTTTCCCTCTTCCACCTCGGGTTTTTGGGTGTGTTTGTTTTGTTCATGACATGACTCCTGGGCGTTCAAAATTGGCCCCTAAAGCTGTCAAGTGTGTCTTTTTGGGTTATTCTAGGCTCCAAAAGGGTTATCAATGTTATTCTCCAAAACTTAACCGTCGTTTTGTGTCTGCGGATGTCACTTTTATTGAATCTACCCCTTTTTTCCAGCCTTCATCAGGTGACCCTGTCTCTATTTCTGAAGTTCTCCCTTTTCCTTATCTAGGTCCACTTAATCTTGTCCAGGATCCCAGTCCCCCAATTGCTCCTAAGCACCCTCTTCAGGTCTATCAACGCCGTCCTCGCCCTGCACCTACTGAGGCTCCTGTAGACTCACCTGTGCTATCCGATCCTCCCGATGCGGTTCTACCACTTCCACTGCAATCTGTCACTGACCCCACTGAGGCATCCACTGATCTCCGGAGAGGTACACGTTCTACTCGTAACCCCCATCCTATATACTTTCTTGAGTTATCATCGTGTGTTTTCCCCGTACTATGCCTTCCTTTCTCACCTGTCTTCTGTGCCTATACCTAAGTCTACTAGTGAGGCTCTCTCGAATCCAGGTTGGCGCCAAGCCATGTTGACAGAAATGGAGGCTCTTCAATCTAGTGGCACATGGGAGTTGGTCCCTCTTCCTGTGGGTAAGACTGTTGTTGGTTGTAGATGGATTTATACTGTGAAGGTGGGCCCTGATGGCAAAATTGATCGCCTTAAGGCGCGGCTGGTAGCTAAAGGCTACACTCAGATTTTTGGTTTGGATTATACTGACACTTTTTCTCCTGTAGCTAAAATTGCATTAGTTCGCTTGTTATCTCTGGCTGCCATAAACGAACTTACACCAGTTGGATATCAAGAATGCTTTTCTCCATGGCAATCTTAAGGAGGAGGTTTATATGGAGCAACCACCTGGGTTTGTTGCTCAGGGGGAGTCAGGTTTGGTATGTAAACTTCGTCGCTCTCTGTATGGTTTAAAGCAATCTCCACGGGCTTGGTTTGGGAGATTTAGCTCTGTGGTGTGTGAGTTTGGTATGGTCCGAAATGAAGTTGATCATTTTGTTTTCTATCACCATTCTAATGGGAAATGCATAAATCTTGTTGTGTATGTAGATGACATTGTTATTACAGGAAGTGATCAAGAGGGCATATCTAAACTGAAAGAGTATCTCTTCAGTCGGTTCCAAACTAAGGACTTGGACAAGCTAAAGTACTTCCTTGGGATTGAAGTAGCCCAGTCTAACAGTGGTATAGTTATTTCTCAAAGAAAGTATGCCTTGGATATCTTAGAAGAAACTAGTTTGTTGGATTGTAGACCTGTGGATAATCCAATGGATCCAAATGTTAAACTTCTACCAGGACAGGGGGAGCCATTGCCTGACCGAGAGAGATACAGAGATTAATTGGGAAATTGAATTATCTCACAATAACTCGACCAGATATCTCCTTTGCAGTCAGTGTACTAAGTCAGTTTCTTGAAAGTCCTTGTGATACTCATTGGGATGCTGCTGTTCGGGTTCTAAGGTACATCAAAAGAGCACCGGGGCAAGGTTTACTGTATGAAGATAGAGGACATGCTCAAGTTGTGGGATATTCTGATGCAGACTGGGCTAGTTGTCCTGTTGACAGATGCTCTACTTCAGGTTATTGTGTTCTCATTGGTGGTAATCTTATATCTTGGAAAAGTAAGAAGCAAGATGTTGTTGCTAGATCCAGTGTTGAAGCTGAATACCGTGCCATGGCTCTTGCCACGTGTGAGCTGATATGGCTAAAGCACTTACTTCAAGAGTTACAGTGTGGCCAAGTTGCTCAAATGACATTGATATGTGACAACCAAGCAGCTCTTCACATTGCCCCAAATACAGTCTTTCATGAGAGAACCAAACACATTGAGGTTGACTGCCACTTCATCAGGGAGAAAATTGCATCAGGGAGTATTAAGACTAGCTTTGTCAATTCTGCAGATCAGTTAGCTAATATTCTATCAAAGTCTCTTAGAGCTACTAGAGTTGGGTATATTTGTAACAAGCTTGGAGCATATGATCTATACTCTCCAGCTTGAGGGGGAGTGTTGAAACCCTAAGCCCATTTATCAATAGGCCCATTAGGCTATAGGCTATTCGTGTATATATAGTGGTAGTCTGTACAGTTCTTGATATGAGAAATATATGAATTTCCTTTTCTCCTACATATTTAACATTTTTCACTCTTCTAAACTGTAAAATGTTGGATTTGCCTCATGGCCCTCACCCCTTCCTTTTTCCTTCCCTTCTAACCAGAAATTTATATAACCGCAAATTTTATGTGCTAAACTCATTGCAAATGCCCTAGCTGACACACAGCAAGTAACCTGGATATAAAGCTGAATTAATCTTCGAACAGCCTTAGGGAACCAGCATGGAAGCATCTGTAGAATTGATGCATCACGTCCTGAAGAGAAGAAGACATCCTCACGCCAAGTCAAATAGTCTAATAAATCTGAACACGCAAAGACTGCACCAAATTTAAAATTTTAAAAAAATCAGGGAAACGTATGGCGTAGAAGTGCAATAGTACACTAAAGATAACTATAACAGTAGAAAATAGTAAGCTGCTGTGAACTCACATTTGAGCCTAGAGCCCTGAACATTGCAAGTTGGGTCTTGCCCAAAGCATGCTGCTACAAGTGCACGCCACAAAGTAGGGAAGCACTGGAGGGCTGGCCTCAGATTTTCTAATGTGCACTGAGCAGAGTTATGGTGCCTGCTAACACTTCCACTACTCAGACAATCTTGAATTGGTATTGGAGAATACATTAATGTAGCTAAAGCTGCCATTTCCCAGCCTCCTTCTGCAATGTCATCAACAGTATGTATAATGTCTTGTACTTCCATGACAGTTAGATTGTTACCAGGAGCTACACCACGTGATGCAACTGCACAGGCATTAGAGAATGATGCTTCAAACTCTTTTCCCTTAACTCTTTGTAGCAACAACCACCTCACCCATTGATTATCTCCCTAGAGACACATAAGGAAACAGTAAGTATAACAGCAAAGTTAAATAAAATGTAGTAAGAAAAAAACATCTAAACAGAATAGTCAAAAGTCTAGCATATCCGTGAATGCCATCTCAAGGTCTTAACAGGTGATGGAGGTAGAAATTTCCATGGGGAGGGATTGAGGGAAGAAGGTAGAATTTATGCAAGAAATATTCCATATAAAAAAAAAATTGTGCTGCTGATTTCACATGAGGAATTCCTCAAGCAAGAAAACCAATGAAATAAACGACAAAATTGATTGTCCTTTCTAATTTAAAACTGGAGTAGCCTTAACTGGATATATTCGGTACAGGTATTGCCAAAGGCTGCTGTATCCATAGAGAAGCCTACCATCTTTACTTTCAAACAACAAACCAAAAGCCATTTTCAATTTACATCCAACTACTATATATCTCTGTTTCTTCCTGTAGTTCAAATAAGATAGGGAAACCTAGTATGTTTAATTATTCATGCCCTTGACAAAGCATAAGTAAAGGAAAATCAAGCTCCGAAAGACATTCTATTATTAACAGCATACTAATAGTAGTTAGCACTTGGCAGTGTAGACAGCCTAAGGCACATGGGCTTATTAAAAAGAAGCAGAAGCTTAATTTGCCAATGACCAGGCAAAGGTTTGTTAAGAGATTTGGGTTCAGTATTATTTATCAAAAGCATAAAAGATCCTGTTTTCTATTAAGCCATCAAGTTGAAATACTTTTGTTTCTTCAATTGTTCCATCTTTTTTTCTTTTTAAAGTTTTTTTTTTCCTCTGTTCAATCACACATTGCCACATGAAAGATTCAAATTGCACCAATCTAATCCACATAATATTAGAAAGCATATGGGAAAAATGCATTTGGTAAACATTATTAGTGGTTTTTTAAATGCCCTCAAGAATATCATAAAAATATAAAGTAAGATAATACAAACATATGTATATGAAACAAGGGTTTAACAGATTTTTAGACTTTGAAGTGTTTACTATTCATGCAAAAAGTATACTCCGTATTTCACATAGATATCTGATTCATAAGTGAAGCACCAAAACAAACATTTTCCATTAATTCCATTTAGTTTCTTACCATGTGAAACAAACAATTCTTGGTGCAAATTATAGTCTAATGTCTATTCAATATTTGAAATTTGAAAAACTTCCATTAGCACATCTAGCGTAATTTTATAAGGAATAATATGAACTGGAACTGGTCAACTGACAATGCAATGGACAATATCAGACACTTTAGGATAAAGGGAATTGTCCACTGGGGTTTTTAGTTTGCGATAGAGTCCTGTGCAGAACTGCAGAGAAATCCAAAGAAGTGAAGCTTCACAATTCATGAACAAATGTGATTCAGATTTAGCAAGATGCTGATGCATTAAAAATCCAACAGTGTGATTTAAGTATCAAAAAAATGGTATCCTAGAACAAAAATAAATATAGGTTAGATGAGGATTTATAATAGGTAAAAGTTGGCTTACTGCTGCATTTTCTAACAAGGAAAGTGCTTCATCATCCATACCCAACTTGTGGTGATCAAGGTAAAGATCCAAGAAGTTCGGCAAGTTATGTTGAGCACAGTAGTAAACGATGAGTTTGTGTAAGGCTTGGATGGTATTTGACTGGCTTCTTGAATCATTTGTAGACAGCAATGAATCTGAAAACTTCTCAAAGGATCCCTCCTCTAGCACTGGAGAATCATGTGTGTCAATAATGAAACCTGAGCGAGCTAGTAAATTTACCATCTCTTCCACAGAACCCCAATAATCCTTAAGAAAAATATATTCCTTAGCAAGTTGCTGTTCCATAAGCACTCGCAACCACATAGAGCAAATGATGTGTGCAGGAAACCTTAAAATTTGGACATCTGGCACATTCAGACACACAGAATCCAGTTCTTCAAGGAAATATGCATAATTGCCAGAATCTGGGGCCTCTGGCTCATGAGGATATTCAACAACTGGTGCAGAACGTGAACTCTCTAAATTGACACCCAGGTTTCCATGGGACAATGCATAAGATGGAATAACCTCCAGAACTCTTGAAACTTGCAACCAGTCATTGTGGCGTATGTGGTACTCGAGTTGGGATTCCCACGATACATTAACCCCCAGAAGGAATTGTTGATCAAGTACTATCTGTGCAGCAACATAATTTGAAATTTGTTGATCAGAAATGCAGGTTTTTAAGAAGAGCCAAGAAGAGCATAAAATAGTAATTTATATTAGAAGTAAAAATTTTCCCAAGAGGCAAGTCTACTCCATGCCAAGAAGGACCAATGCACAAAGTCATTTCAAACTCTTCTGGTTAAAAAAACTGCTTAAGGTTCCACTGAAAATATTACTCAGGGCAACCAAAACAAAGGAAAACATACTACTAATAGATTTTAATTGAAATGCACAAGAGACAAGAAAGTTTTGCCAGTAAGAACCAAAAAGAAACTTGATAAAATAATTAGTGAAATTATCAAATGTAAATCTTTATACCTCAAAATTTAACCCCATAGAATTTTTCCAATTTCAGAAACCACCACGCACATGGGATGAGAAACATATGTTAAAAGAAATTGAGAAAAAATGAAGAGAAGCAGAAGGGCAGTAAGCAATATGTAGAACTGGCAACATTTGCTACACGAACACATTGCATTCTTCAAATAGCAGAAAAGCACAATAATCTATCTTCCATGACGCTAGGGTTCATGGACTTCCAGAGAATGACTTACACAATCAACAATTCTCTGATCCCAGGCACCAGACCATACTGCAGCAGCTGTCCAATAACTTGTGTGAGTACTATCATCATCAGTTTCACAATGACTTGTGTATTCAGCGATATTTGTCCATGGACCCAACACAACTCCATCAAGCTCACCACATACAATGACAAGATCTTTAGCCAGCGGATGCAATATTTGCAAGTTAATTTCTTCTGGCACATTTCCATTGAATTCCCCATTTATCTTTTGCTGTCGGCTACAAAACGTACCTAAGAAACTCCTGCAAGGATACACCCTCTTGTAGCAAAAAAGTCAATAGTCAGCTCAATAGGAATATATTACTGGCTTATTAAAGAGTTTGGACGTATAAAATAAAATAGTGCACCTCAATAAGTGCAATCATCTCTAAAGTCTTCCACTCATGTGGTCCAAGATATCCATATCTTTTCATAAGGTCAACAATTTGTAGCCGAAGAGATCTCCTAACAGTGCCAAAAGCCAACTGTTTAAGGCTGGTTTCAATGTCTTCCCCAAGCTTTTGCAGTGTTGCAACTGCAATTCCAGTTTCACCCTGATCATTAAAAAAATATCAAACTCTAAGTACAAACAGAAAGAGATTAATGTTCCATGCACAACTATTAAGAACCTACCTTCAAGAATAAATCATAAGCTATTGCTTTTCCAACTTCACGAACTTCACTAAAAGTGTCATGACTTTCCTGCTCTGGTAAGTCTTGTAAACGATGAAGATGCAACTTAAGAACTGCCAAAGGAAGACGGCCAGAAAGTAAAGCATCTTTTACAATTGTTTTTAAATCCAAATTGTCCGATTCCCATCGAGCAATCATGTCTTTTGGATTCTCTAAAGCTAAATGTGTTTTGGAGTCCAAGCTATCCACAGGCATCAAAGCTAGATTTTCATCATTAGTTGACTCCAATTCAACTGCAGGCACTGCAGATTCTCTTTGGTTAGAGCCATCAAACGGTAAGACATCTCTAGAAAGATCAAGAATCTTTGAGTCTTCCAATGAAAACTCCATATCACTTAATAAGCCATCACGATCCGCCTACAACAAAAGATTATAAGGTTCTTTTTTTCAAAAGCCAAGGATTACTTTCAAGCAGCAGTTGCAGGACCAAACACAAAAGCTTACCAATCCTTGGCCTGGCCTTTTGAATTTAGAATTTAGCTGCCACTGCAAACTCCGAATTATTTCCAGGAAATGAGCCATCTTCTGAATTTTTCTTGAATTTTCCATCTTTTCAGAGTTCATATCTATCTGCTCCAGCGTGTGGAGAGTGGCTAGGGCATTTTGATCATTCCATGACTTCGGATTATCTCTTTTATGCAATGATAAACCATATGTGCGTATCATCTTGGTTGCAAAACCAGTGGCTAAAGCAAGCAGCCTGTACATTTATTTATCCATTTATTATTGCGTTTAAATTACATATAAATGATCTCTAAGCTTATCCACAATGAAGTATGAAAGTGACAACCAAAACTTTCAGTATGACATGGTTTAACTGTGATCCAACTTATAGACATAAAACTTAATTAGTTCATCATTAAGGAATAAGGACATAAACTTAAAATTAGCACAAAATGCCAATATTAGATTTTGCCTATAAGAGAAGAGCATAGCATCTGTAAGGAAATTAGGAAATACATGACAAACCAAAATTTACCCAATATCATCTAAAAACACAAAACATGCCAAACTTTAAACATAAAGCAAGCATGCCAAAATTTCGCATGCAACCTGACACAACTGTAAACTTAAGAAATTAAAAGTGACAAACATATTACATATGTTTCAGTATGGTATGGCTAAATTCCTATCCAACTTATAAAGCTAGAGTTATTAGTTCATCACAGTAAATTATCAAAAAATTAGGAGCAAATAACAAAACTAAATTTTATCAAAAAGAAAAGAACACAGCATCTACAGTTAATACAGAACAAATCCAATTTTACCCAACATTATCTAAAAAATGAAGCAAATGTGCTGAAGTTTAAATAGAGAACTCTACCCAATTTGCATACAACCCGACACGACTATAAGAGAAGAAGGGGCAATCATGAGTAAACTACTAAATGAATGGAAGTAAACATCAACTTATGCAGCAAATTATAAAATCTGGAAGACCGGTATTTTGCCTGAAAAGGCATAGAATATATTGTATTTTGCCTCAATAGCATCTGTTAACTACAATACAACATCTATAAAAAGATTTTGACCAGTAAACATCAACTTAAGCAGCAAATTATTAAATTTGGTGGATCTCTGAGGCATTGGTAGATCTCTGGGGCTTTTGTGAAGGACCTAACAAGATGGACAATACCCGATGGTTTTAATGTAGCATTAAAACCATCAATACCTCTCAAAAGAATAAACAGGCTTCAAGAAGAAACCCATGTTGAGAACTTTAGAAGTTTAGATCCCAAAACATTAGTCTAAATGGCAACGATAAGAAAGACAATACTCTGCAATGAAAAGGAAATACTAGGATATTACGAAGTCTTGTTTGCTACTGATTGTCTGTCTATAGAAAGCTAGTAGAAAAGTACATAAGCCTTTGAAATAAGTTAGTAATGACCCTTGTACATATATTGTGTTCAAATGATCTTAGTGCAATATGACCCTACCTCATATAGTTTCAGGCACAATGCCCACTAATTAATGTGTTGTGCGATTGGCGATAGATAATCAATTCTAATTGAAACTATTCACCCAGAACATACAATAATTATTGACCTAATTGTCAGTTGAAAGGGGAACAATGAGTCTAATTAGCCCATAAATAATAATAATAATAATAATAATAATAACAAATTAATAAATAAAAACCTGCATACCTTGATGCAGCAGAAACCTCACTGTCATTGCCAACTTTGTGGAACATCAGATAAACAGAAGCAAAGAGCAATCTCATGATGCCCTCTTCAGCTAAATTGGCACCCGCAAGCATCTCCAGAGAACTGTTGTAATCATGAATCATAATGATATCAGAATGTTCTGGCAAAACTTTATCAATGTATAACCTCAACCTGAAGCAATTTATTAAATTTCTATAGCCATAAGCCCTAAAAGAATTCAAATTTATAACTGATAACCTTGCAGTGCCTTTCACCTAAAACCTTCTTTAGATGTTAAAACAATAAAGCAAACTTCACAAAATTCTAGAACATGACTACAAAAAGAAACACTACAAAGTCCAACTCTATCTACCTCCTCTTGAATGATAACAAATGGCAGTACTTAGGCATATATCACACCATATGATAACCAAGAAGTAGGAAATTAATTAAACTAATGACAAGCATATACAATTGGAACACAAACGAAATTATATAGATCTTCAGCTTGACAGTAATAATATGGTAGCAGACTACATGAAAACCTGGATCTCTTAGGAGAGACAATATTTCAAAGTTGATTTGAAATATTCTCAAAAGTAACCACATTTACTTAAGAATCAACTAAAAATGTACAACACCACTCTAAAACAAGCAAGTTTTCAATGAGTTATTTTCACATTTCAAGTCTTGGGAACATCTGTTCTGTCAATGTAAAGGTTTCTTTTTTTTGACATGTACATGTGGTGGGCTGGTGGTGTCATACTATTTTATCAGCACTCCAACTATTGTCCCTTATTCTTCTCTCAAAATCTGTGGAGAGACAGAATCACTTCTCAAACTACACAACTGTTCTGAAAATTCTTAAATGCATAAGAGAAAAAAGCATCCAAGTATTAGTCCTCTTCTTGTTTTCTGAAGAAATGAGATTTTAAACTGAAAAGACCATTCAATGCTCTTATTTGTCAAGTTCTTCCAGTAAATAAAAGAAATTTTTTTAAAAAAATATTGAATCTTACTTCTCAATCTCCTCAAATTTGAGGTAATCCAAAGCAAGTTGCAAGCACCGAATCCGGGGAAGACTCAAATCCCATCCTAAAAAGAAATTATAAGATACGTCATAGACAAAAATATTTCCAATAACATCAAAACATGTATGAGATTATCCATCAAAATGTTGTCATAAGCAAAAATGACATAATAAAAATGATAATTATGTGGGTTCATATACCATGTAAATAAACTTCCATGGAGTGAAAACAAAAGATGGTTTTAGGATACCCCCAACTCCCCAAGTGTAGAACGAAGCTCTAAACATAATTGAGTTTTGCAGTTTTTTATAGGTACTTCGAGAGTTTTGCTGTTTTAGGGTGTGTTTGGAAACCCGGAAAATGATTTCTGGAAATCATTTTCCGGGTTTCCCATGTTTGGTAACCCTTGGAAAACCCAGTCAACGGAAAACTATTTCCGTTGACTAGGGAAAATGAGGCCAAAATGGCGTCATTTTCCGCCACTAGAAAATCATACAATGCCTGGTCCACAGGCTATGGTTTCCGCCGGAAACCAGAGCAGTTCTCTGGTTTCCCGGCGGAAACCAGGGGGGAGGGGTTTTTTTTTTTTTTTTTAAATTTTGTTACTTTTTTGTTTGAAAGATAAATTTTGTGATTTAAAATATTATTTTTATTTTATTATCATAATTTTAATATTTTAAATAGAATAAAAAAATATATAATTATACAATTCTACCCATTTTCCATAAAACGAACCAAACACCCAAAGACAGTTTTCCAGAATACATCCAAACACGGAAAATGAATTGATTTTCCGGAAAATGACTCATTTTCCAGAAAACATTTTCCAGAAGTCATTTTCCTGCTTTCCAAACACACCCTTAGTCAAGAGTCTAGTGCCTGTTTTACAAGAGTTCCTAAGCTCTAAACATAATTGCCTTTATGCAATTAATTCTTTTTGAACCAGCTTGATGGTTTTGTGGGTAAAATTCTTTTAACTGTAAAAAATAATAATAATAATAAAATAAAATAAAAATATAAGACAGAACAGACAGACAGAGAAATGCAGTTGCACAAATTGCTAAATAATGCTTTCTTTTCACAAAATTCTTTTCTTTTTGTTTTTAGACAAAAGTACAAAACATTTTTTTTTGTGAAAGGAGTGAGAATTTTTTGGTTTAGTAAGAACACATGGACCTTGACAGCAAAATTAAGTGTCACCAAGTCATTGGTTCAAATTGTCAGAGTTAGCTTTTGTTATTTTTAACAAATCCTAAAAAAATAAAAAGAAAATCAATATCAGTTATCATGAAGATTTGTATAATCAATCAATCAATCAATCATCTCATCAGTATTTGGAATAGTTCCCATGAAGAATTTCTGTAGATAGCGAAACACGATTTTGGAAGCTGTGATTACATTTAGCATCTATAAGCAAGTAAGACTCTAAGCTTTTATAGAGTATCTTTCTTTCTTCCAATTCACCACCATGCAATCCTTCAACAGAAAAGAAGAGACCTTTAGCAGTTGAAGTATCAACTATAGACTTGAGGTGCACTACAGATTAGATGCTTAATGTCCACATACTGTTCTAGTCTCTTCAAGGGATGGCAATAGATCAGGTTTCATTAAATCCACACCTGACTCACCCAGTCACCCTTCTAAACCCATCACCTACTAGCAATGAGATTCATGAAAAAACAACACCTGAACACAAGTGGTAGGTACCCCACTCAACTCCCATATACCTACCTTTTTACCATAATCACTCAATTTTAGAATATGGTAAAACATCAAAGCTCAGTATCTAATCATTCAAGTATAATTAAACATTTAAACTCAATTATTTATCTACCAGAAAAACTAAATTATCTTTAAACCATTTTGAGAAATCATTTAAATATCCATCAACTAGGACCTAAGCATCACAACTGCAAAAATTAAAAAATCAATACATAAAAGTAACAAACTTTTCAATTCACTGACAAGGTCTCCAATTTAAATATAGTATATGAATATTTTTAATCCAAAACACCCCTATTCACTTGCATAAAACATATGTAACATGTTTTATGTTTAAAATATTTTATAATTTACATTGTCACTGAGACAGAAAAGTGCATAAATAGTTTCTCTGGAAACCTCACTATTAAAAGACACATAAAAAGTTCTACAAATCTTTTTTGCATTTTTTGTATCCCAAAAATATCCCTAACCAAAAAAGTGTAAAACATTCTCAATACTAACTAAACACTGGAAAAAAATTTCCCCAACACTACTATTTCCCCACTGTTTTTAAGCAAAGTGAATGAAGCATAAAATTACCTTAACACTTGCAGAGTAAAAATGAATTTTATAATATTCAAATAAATGGGAAAACCTAGGTCTTAAAAGCATGGGCATATATATGGCAAGTAAAGTTGAGGGTTGAGCAAATGTTTCCTTAATCCTTGACATCCACACCCAACCTATAAAGCCCAATCCACATCAGTAGGATGATGGCGGATTGGCAGGTCAGCTTAGTGCCTTAGTGACAAACGACATCCTAAGTCTCTTCATAGTTCATTCTAGCATCCATAACCATATTGTGGCAATAATAAATTCTCTCACCGCCAGGTGCATGTAACAAAGAAAACTCACAATGTAAGGAGTTAAGGACACACTCTATGGACTAAATTTTTGCATTAATGTCAAACCAATGGGCTTGTTTTGGCAGCACTACATTTACAGAAATACCAACGAAGTGTTATATAAGAAGACAATCTCCAAAAGCACTAGGTTCACATTCTTAAAGTATCATTAACAAAAAAAGCATTCATATGTTCAACAATCTGAAAGGTCCATCCTAAATGCCATTGCTGCTAGTATTCTGCAAAACTGACCTGGAACCTATAGGTATATCAAATGGACAAATCCAATTTATAATTACTGTGGGTTCCTTATGTTTTCTTCTAGAGGGTGCTTGTAATTCCTAAGGAATTTCTAGGACCTCAAAATGGATTAAGAAAGAAAAGCATTCCCCAAAAACTTGTGCGCCAGCAAGGATGCAGGAATACAAAATGTACCCAGAGCAAGGAATGAGAATATACCACATGCTCATCTTATTTAAAGTATACAATACTAATGTCTTTAAAATCATACAAAACAATCTCATTGGTTAATAACTAATTCACTCTTTATCTTTTTTCAAAACAAACTGTTAAGGTTCTTTTGATCCAGGGAAAAAAACAAGCACATTCTTTGGATTTTAGCAGTACCAGCTACCATAAAGACATAAATTCTAACTTTCCAACACAATGGGAAAAAAAATCCATGTAAGTAAAATTTTAATAACATAGTTTGGCAAGAGAATGGAAAGAAAATATTAGAAGGATATATGATCATGAATGTCAGGAAAAATGGAAGAGCATGAACAGTAAAAGAAAAAATACCATTTCCAAAGTTTTTACCCACACTTAAACAAATTAAGACAAAAATGAGGAATATCAATTCAAGAGACTCTTACCATTTTCCAAACATAGCTGATCTGCCTGTTCAGGACCTTCATACAAAAGAACTTTATCCAAAATCTCTACTTTCCATGATGACAAAGGCTTTTTAACTCTTTCAATTTTTGCAAATGTATCAAAATCACACTCAAGACCATAAAGATAGCCTGATTGACGATATCCAATGGCTTCTATAGGATAGAAATTTGAAGAAATTGAAAGAGAAGGGAGGACTACAGAAATACCATTTTCTGTCACCAAATACAAACAACCTTGAAAAGTGAAACCAATTGCTTCATTCACAATAGCCTCCCAACCTTGGACATTATAGTTGTTGTCATCATTCAGAGATAAATCTACTTGCAAACTAGAATGAACAAGTCGGCATTTGCTTTTATCTTGAGAGTTCCGTCCTTTAAGAAGCCGAGTTATTCCAAAAGGTGACAAGCAAATAACATCATCTTCATGAAACTTATAAATAGGAAGAAAATATTTTCTCATAAGGCCCGATGGTAGCTTACAGCCAAGAAACTCACACCAATTTTTTACAATTGGCTCCTTAAAATTACTTTCTGGGCTTCTCTTAACACCCTTATTCCATGCACTGCTAGTAAAAGAAGACTTTTTAGTAACAGTATTCCCTTCACCTGAAATATCCCTCTGGTAGCCAATGTCAGCAGCACCTACATCCCATGCTGCCAGTGGTCCAAGTCCAATATCTTCATAATATGGAAGCAAGTTCTCAAGTTGGTGATACTTCCTTGGGATATAATCAGAAGCTTGTATTACATAACTAACACCATGTTTATCAATCACGACTAAAGTTAAGGCATTCAACATGACAAAAAGCCTTTCAAACCTGCTTTGACAAACACGATTATGGGCCTTATTATGTAGCTGAATATAATCCTTGTCTTCAACACAATTCCCATCAATCTTCACAGATAAATCTCCACAAATATGTAAAAGATCTAGACAGGCCACATACAAACCATTTTTTGCATCATAAAAATATATTAAGCCAGAGGCATTAAGACAAATAAGAAGAGCACAGGAAAACCTAAAGTCTGTCCACTCGGCAGCTGCATGCCTCTCAACATTTTCATCTAGTGCCACTGTAAAAACCCACTTTAATCCCCAACTGAGTAGCTTTGCCACAGCAACTAAAATTTTACTGTTTTTTCTTTCATTTGTGTGAGGCACAAATTCGGTCAGTGTCAAGGCAAACCCAATTAAGCATTGTGAACCATTAGAGAAGACTCTCAAACATCTGTAACAACCTACATTGATGGGCATGGAATCTGCAGATGTGCTGTTCTGAGGATCTAAAATTGACAAATTGGTATTCTCTTTTTCCTGTGATGAAGAACAGCCATGAGATAGAAAATCCAAAAGCAGTGAATCATTATGAAAAAGGCGAAAAGAGACCGCCATAGCAGAGGGATCAAATAATGAATTTTCTGGGAATCTAGTATATACTACTTCATCAGACTTTAATGTTTCAACTTTTGTTAGCAATGTACGCAGCCATCTTTTTTCAGAAATATTCTCAAATGGCAAATCATTTGTCACTTTTGTACAAATGCTATATGGTCTTCCCTCTGCTGCACTATTCCTGCTTATGTCAAAAACATTGAAGGAAGCATCATAATGCCAGCCAGACTCTTGCTGTCCATCCAACTCCTGAGATAAAGTTGCTGGAGGTCCAGGTCCCCACTCCACCCATGATCCTTGTCCAGTATCATTTTCTGATGTAGATCCCATTTCTTCTTTATATGTAAAAGATTGACTAAATGCATGGACTGTTACCCCATGATTGCCAACTACAAATAGGAGCTCTCTAAAAGGTTTGTCTTCATACTGACTATAAGAGTCTTCACATATACCCCAGGTAAGGGAGTTTACATCGTGGATGAAAGGGTAATTGTTAGACTTTCTAGTATCACTTTCCAGAGTATGAATACCATCCATTTCAATTGACTTAGAAGTGCTTGGAATATCATCCCCCAGCTCTTCTGAACAAGGCACTGCAAATGTCGGCATCCTTGATGTCAGAGGAGTTGAATCCTTGGAGTTTCCATAATTACAATTTTCTGGATACTTGATACTTTTCTCTGTGGAGAAAACAGGAAATCCATTAGCAGTAGGATTTGCCAATGACATTGCAAGTGAAGCAAATGAATTCGATAATTCACCTCTGGCCAGAGGAAGCAGTAGAGCTTCGCAATGATATGAGAGCAATAGCAAAATCTCCCTTGTTGGAGATAAAAAACCTTCGCGGAACTTTGAAAGTTCAAGTTGGTATTCAGAGGGGTCCCATTTCTTTAGTTGCAATATAGGAGGGACTTCAGTCTCACAAGGAAGCTCCATTTTAAATCTGCAAATGAAAATAAGGAATTTTGAATCCTCAAAAAAAAAACAAAAATTACAAGGAAAATTAGAAGAACATAAAAACTGCAAAGAAAAGCCTATTCATGCTTACCACAGCATATGACTCTAGTCAATTATTTTATCAGTAAAAAATGCAAATAAATCATAAGAAATGAGATTGTATCAGAAGAAACATAAATGAAACTAAAAATATATATATTAAAAAAAATAAAATAAAATATCACCATCATATTCTACTTCCCTTTAGCAGATAACAAGGAAAGACAGAAATATGAAAGAAGAATTGAAAGATCTCTCCAAGGTTAAGGCTGATGTGTAGAAGGTCAGGAAACTTGAATCATACTGCAGCAATACAGAGCCATGAGGAGAAAACCTAATGCACCAATGTAACATAGAATACAACTCACGATGTCTCGATTTAGACTTGTTTGCATTCTCTAGATGCTGAATAATACTGATGCTATTAATTCGAGTTAATTTCATTTTTTATCCTAGATTTATAGGTGGCAGTCCACTTTTAGTCCTTTTTAATTAGAACATCCACATTTGTCCTAGTATTATTGTGGCATGACCATTTTTGGTCCTCTATCAACAAAACAGTTTTAATGCGGTTAAATACAAAGGCATTTTGTCTTTAATTATGGATTTTTTCAAAAAAATAAACATAAAAATATAGCGGGGTCAATTCAGTTTGTATAAAAATGACCAAAATGCATTTGTATTTAATGATATTTCAACAATTTTGTTGACAGAGGACCAAAAATTATCGTGCCACAATAACACTAAGATCAAATGTGGATGTTCTAATAAAAAATGTCTAAAAGTGGACTACCACCTATAAATCTAGGACCAAAAATGGAATTAACTCCTATTAATTCCAAGATGTGTGGATGGGAAAAAATAATTAGCTCCAATTGAAAGTCTAACATCAGTACTAAAGTATAAGAATATGCTAAAGCTCATACTTTTATCTCGTGAATAATTATGTGTGGCAGAGCTAGACAATGTTTAGGGAATTTTTTAGGTCTTAGAAATGGAGCAAGCACATGTTCCTTTTACTTTCTAATTTGGCTGTTCTAAATAGCTCTAGTGGTTGCTCTACTTCTTTAATTAATTTATTTATATTTTCATTTGAAAAGTATTCTACACATTAAGATTTCTTAGTAAGTTTCTTCTAAAAGTAAGGACCAATTGCCCTCCATGACTTGAAAGCACACAATTCTGTGAGAATACCAACCTATAGAAACAACACACCTAAAGAAACATGAGAAGGATATATGGTAAAATTTGCACTTCCGTGTTTCCTCTCTTAACCCACTTTGAATCTCACATTTCTTTCATGTCAGATGAAAGTCTTGCACTAGCTATAATCTTTTCACTAGTGTGCAGCCACAGAAGCAATGATAGATAATAGTATAATATGATGCAATACCATATTATAAAATGCCATTTGAACGCTATTGATCAAACTGATATGGCCTTCACTTGATGGCTAATTATGTTTCCAGGATGCAATTCTCTTCTGAATAATATCCCACACTCAGTTTGAATTGAAGTTAGCAAGGAACATCAAAGTGGATAAAGTAGTGGGGATTGTTCCAATGTTAGAAGCCAAAATAGACATGAAATTAATACCCCAGCCCTCTCCCCCAACTGAAAATATAGTTCATACAAAGTTGATATGCAGACCTCTAACTTCCCTAACTAGAAGAAACATCAGTCTTATAGATCTCAGCTCATCTTTGCTGACCTCACAAAATAATAGTTCCATTTGGGAGATGCTACATTTTTAATGGCAGTCAAGGATACCTTTGAAAGTGTCCAAGAATCAAAATCCATGAAAAAGAAAAAGAGAAGCTGAAATGATAAATAAATTAAAAAAGAAAAAAATAAAGCCAGAACTGTAGTAACTGTGACAGTGGCAGAGCAGAGATAAACAGGTCAGTTTTTCTTCTTCATCTAACCGCTTACTTCTTTCCTATTGTTTTCCCTTATACTCGTGATTTCATGTTCTTGATCGCAAAGCATCCGTTGGAAACCCAGGGAAAAACAATTTCGTTTCCTCGGAAGAAAAAACTAAATTGCAATAACCAAATGAAAAGAAACAATCAGAAATTCATAACAATGAGTAGATATGTATGTATTGCATGTTAGCTATGCACACAGAGTATCTGTGTACGAAATAACGTATAATGAGAGTGAACAAGGAAAAATATCAATCATACAGTTCGATTTGAAGTCCGATTCAAAACCTAGCTTCAGCGGAATGAATCGCAGAATTTGCTCTCCATCCTCTGCTTCCTTCGTCAACTTCCGATGGAAGTAGTACGTCGTCCGGCGGATTGCAGTATTGCTGCAGTTAGAGCGGAAGGAGTGAGCGAGTGGATGGCGAAGCAAAGGTGGAGAGATAAATTTCCGGTGGAACAGACGGCGGAGCAGGGAGAGAAGTTAGCCTTAAGAAAGAGTAACAAATAAAATAAAATAAAATAAAATAGAAATATAAATTGTTTTTTAAAAGAAAAACGAAAACCAAAAGGAATGGAAATGGAAAGAAGATACGTGTGGGCTTTCCTCTTACCGTACTACTAAAGTATAGAAATAGACTGCCTAAAAACCAGCAATAGATTTGTTCATACGTGGACGAGTGTGTCCCTAATTACAACCCAGTACGGTCATAATTAAGTCAAGAATATGAGACAAATTTCTTTCTGGTTATTTTTTGTAAAAAATAAGAAAAATGTTGATCTGACTCAAAAATAAATTTATCTATACTGTTAATAAAAACAATATCCTAATGCTGCCTCCTTTTTCTCTCTAAAATCAAAAGCCTTTGCTCAACTTCGGTTTCCACCGCCGGCCTCCGGCCGGAGCTCTAATGGAGCTTTGAGCCGGCGGTTTTAGTTACCTTCTATGTTTGCTCTCGCTCTTCTTCCTCCCCGACCACCGTCGCAGCTCCGTCTGCCTCCGACCACCGCCACAGATCTTATTCTTCCGTTTTCTCTCCCTTTGAATAAAATAATAGTAGGTAGGTATTGGGGTTTGTGTTGGTAGTCTTGAACTCCCAACCCTACTTTGACTTTACCCACTTTTTATTTTCTCTATTATTGTGTTTTCCTCTCGTTAGTTTCACGAACATTTTTCCTCTCGTTACTTTCACGAGCTTTTCATTTTCATTAGCATAAATCGTTTAGTTTGGTTTCGACAAGTGTTGATCTTATCCTGGGCAAGCAAAAAAGAATGATGACGAAGATCCAGATCTTTGATGAAGCTTTAAGCTCCCTGAATGAACACTTCATAGTTATTAAACAGTTTGCGATTCAAGTTTTCTATAGCATAGTTAGAAAAGTTGTTTCTATGTCTAACTGTAAGGAATGGTGTATTACCATTTCATTGATTATTGATGTAAACGTTTTATGTTATGAATTAATGGAATAGCTACATTTACCTTCAAAAAAAAAAAAAACAATATCCCCCAAAACACTCACATACGGTTAAGGTTTGCATAATATTATAAAATATGGTAATACAATTAATATTCGTAATACAATTGTACATTAAAATATGGTAATATGATTCCTAATAAAATATATTTTTCCCTAGGTTCCTATTAGTAATACAATTCTATATTAAAATTAGTAATCGTAATAATATAGTACATATATTTCCCTGTAGTACAATCTATATCTATACTATTAATAAAAAACAATATCCTCAACTTTAACTTCCCGCCCAAAACACTTATACTGTTAAGGTTTGCATAATATTATAAAATATGGTAATACAATTACTATTCGTAATACAATTATACATTAAAATATGGTAATACGATTCCTAATAAAATATATTTTTTCCTAGGTTCCTATTCGTAATACAATTCTAGATTAAACTTAGTAATCATAATAATATAGTACATATATTTCCTTGCAGTACAATCTATATACTATTAATAAAAACAATATCATCAACTTTAACTTCCCGCCCAAAACACTCATATACTATTAAGGTTTGCCTAATATGGTAATACAATTCCTACTTGCTTATACGATTGAATGGTCTTACCACAAAGTTAACTATACACTATCACACAATGCTTTATTTTGTATGTTAGACTCAAGGTTACTAACTTCTCACAATAGTCAGAGACTTGCTTTATATGTATGAAATATTGACAAAAAAAATTAGGCTATAGATGTGAGTTTTACTTATATATACCTGAGAATCTTAAACATTTTGAAATTGAGTGATTGGTAAAATCAATATATTTTACAGTTTGACTGTCAAAACTAATTTTATGGAAAAAATCACAAAATATATACATGTAGATTATAAAATTAAAATTTAATTGTCAATATTGTTATGACTAAATGCTTTGATTACATTAAAAGTGATTTTTTAAAATTTCAAGCTCAAGATATGGCACGCTTGATGAGTCGCAGCTGAAAGGTCAATGATCCGCACGTCGACTTTAGATGTTGTTGATCAAATTAATCAGTACATGTGCGACATGAATATTGCAAAAGGAAGAACATATTTAAGTTGTGACTCTTTGTGTAAGGCAGAACCAGGCGGTGAAATCTATTAGAAGTACACACTCCTAAATTCTTCAATAGTTTAAGATTGTATGATTTTCTTAATCATTCATTGACATTAATTAAAGGTCAGTGCATGTGTTATGTTATTGCGGAAGATAGACCGTTCTCTTGGTCTTTATAACGGTACGCGACTCATCATCACAAGATTGGCATATCACATTGTTGATGCAAGAATAGTTAATGGGACACATGAAGGAACCAAAGTTCTTATCCCTCGAATGTCTCTCACTCTTTCTGATACGAGATTGCCCTTCAAGTTCCAACGTAAATAATTCTCATTGATGCTTGCATATGCCATGACTATCAACAAAATTCAGGGTTGAACACTAACTCACGTTGGGTTATTGCTGAAATAACCAGTTTTTAATCACGGTCAATTGTACATGGCTTTCTCTCGAGTCACCCATCCTGATAGCCTGAAAGTGTTGAAATAACCAGTTTTTAATCACGGTCAATTGTACATGGCTTTCTCTCGAGTCACCCATCCTGATAGCCTGAAAGTGTTGATTAGTTCTAGACGAGGATGGACAAGATTGTGTTGCTACTACCAATGTTGTCTACAAAGAGATTTTCAATAATGTGTAAATAGAACCGGTGATATTATGTTTTTTTTCAAGTTGGAAAAATTGCTATATATCTTCCATACATATGAGTTAGAATAGTAATTGATTCCTATAACTGAGTTACTAGAGAACGAGCATATTTGCCCAATTTATAAAAATTCTAAACAATGATATATAAAATCTCTAAAGTTCCGCACAACATGTGTACATCTACACTTTAGCTATTAATTAAGCAATTATTTGCTGGAATTCAAACAAGGATAACATCAGAAAACATAATCTATCCAAAACATATTTTCAATTGCACTATATAATATTTGATGTTATAATTTATATAATATAACAAATCCATTCCGTGCATCGCACGGGTGAAAATACTAGTAAATAAATAAAGACATAATGAGTCAGTCGGCATGTGCACTGCACGCACCTGATTGGGCGTTGGTTGTTCGCAAAACATGCACAATTGTGACCTTTCTCGGACTTTTCTCTCTTGACGGGCTCAATAAAAAATTAGAGAAAATTGTCAAATAAGCCCCTAAACATTTCTTGAAAAGTCAATTAGACCCTTAAACATTTAAAAAGTGCAAGGCGCTTTAACATGTTAAATTGGGACAAAGAAGCCCATTGCAGGTCATTTACTGTTCAGAGAAAAATTCGACGATCGGCGACGGTTTTTCGACGGAAGGCAACCACTTGGTCGCATTCCGCCATGGAAGGCGCCTTCAATGGAGAAAGCCGATTAGGTCAGATTTGTCATTTATCAATTTTTGGGCTTTTTTGCCCCAATTTAACAGGTTAAATGGCTTAATTGCACTTTTTAAATGTTTAAGGGGCTAATTGACTTTTAAGGAAATGTCCAGGGACTTATTTGACCATTTTCCCAAAAATTTATTTTTGCATGGCATTCCCAAATTTCTCTCTCTTACATTCTCTTTCCTCCCCCTCATGTTGGACCCCACAAAAAACTAAGAAAAACTATGGATGCTCTAAAATATACAAATATATATATGAGTGATTTTAGTCCTACTGTTATTGGGGCATTGTCAATTTTAGTCCACCTTATTATTTTTTGCCACATTGGGACCACTATTATTTAGCGCTTGCCACTTTTAGTCCACCGTTAGATTTTCCGTCAAATTGCCATCCAATACAAGGGTTTTTAGATCTTTTCATGTTTTGGTCATTTTGGAGCTATCGACTAGACTCCCACGCATCTCAGTCTTGCATACTACCACTACAACATCCACCTCATTCACATCGAAAATCTCTCCTCCGCTTGCCACCACAATGCAAGCGCTCAACTCCACCGCGCTTCGCCCATCGCCACTCGACCCACTCCGAAAGACGATGTCGCACTTCCCCTCTAGAGTCACTGTCAGGCCGCTCCCAGGTGTCTCCGCGTCGTTTTCGCCTCCGCCGCCCCCAAGCGGGAGAAGAACCCGTAGAAGCGCGTTGTCATCACCGGGATGGGGCTCGTATCCGTCTTCGGCAATGACGTGGACGCCTATTACGAGAAGCTCCAAGTTGGGGAGAGCGGCATTCGCCATCGATCGGTTCGACGCCTCCAAATTCCCCACCTGATTCGGCGGCCAGATTCAGGGGTTTAAGTCCGAGGGTTATATTGACGGTAAGAATGACATGCGGCTTGACGATTGCCTTAGGTACTGCATTGTTGCCGGGAAGAAAGCTGATCTCAAAGTTGATGGAATCGGGAAAGTAAGCTATTAAAGGATTTTAACTTTTAATTGTTTTATGGGAATTACTTTTGGTAGCTTAGAAATTAGTCTGAGGTTTATAATTTCTTATACAAGTAGTCTTTATTTTCTTACGTTTAATTGTTTTACGGGAATTACTTTTGGTAATTTAGAAATTAGTTTCTGCTTCTCTTTAAACTCATTTTTAAATATATGAACAATTTGGTCCTCAATTGTTGTTGAAATGTCAATGTAGTTCCTTACTTCCAGTTTTAACTAATTGGTTGTCTAATTAATTTAATGTTTGTCAATTAAGACATTTCGACACTGTTCGGTCGAAAAGCCGGTGATGACCCTATTATTTTTGTCATTTCTGGTCACTATCCCTCTTCTTATGGTCTTACCCCTCGTAAGAAACCCCATATCCTTTCGGCTAAACATTCAGTGTTAGCTTCAAATGAGCAACAGAAGTATGGGTACGATAGAATCACACTCGAGATCTTCACTTCTCCCACTTTTTCGGCTCTAATTAGCGTGTTGTAGACTATATTACCACTAGCGTTATCACTACTGATGATAAACTTATCGAAGTTACCCAGGTTAACTAACCATGGTTACGCTGATTTCCTCTAGGTGCGCGTGAGAAGTGATCCTGTAGAGCCTCCCAACAATCCCCATATGTGGTCGGCAAGGGGTTCTCCGGCGCGAGCCGGTACTCGACTGAGACTACGACGGCTTGGGCCTTTGAGGCTATAATGTTGAGGTAGCGGTGGTAGAGTGATGAGAAGGTGGATTCGATACAAAAGCCACCGTCGTGGAACCAAACTAAGATGGGGAGTTTTTGGTCAACGACAGCGAGCTTTGGGAGGTAGATTCTAGTGGAGATATATGAGGAGAGATGTTGACGTCTTTGGAGGACACAGTGGCAGATGGGTTTTCCGGTGACGAAAGAACATACAAATATTCAGCGATTCGGTAGACCCAACCATTTGTGTAGACTATAAGCATTAGAGAGAAATCAAATAAAATGTCATCTTTGTTCATAACACATCACCCCTTATCACGTACTGTATGTAGATGATAAAATTCATAACTCAATGTAAATCCTTCTTCTTCTTTGATTCTTTGTTGTTTGGATTCTTCAATTTCTTCAAATTCTGTTGTTGCTCCAGAATTAGTGCTACTGAGGCAATCAATATGAATGTAAATGCCTAATAATGGGTCATAAGAGGGATGATAACCAGAAAGGACAAAAATGCTCAAATAAAAACAAGATTATCACCAGCTTCTCAACGGAACAGTGCCGGAATGTCTTAATTGACAAACATTAAATTAATTAGTGGACCAATTAGTTGAAATTGGAACTGAGGGACTACATTGACAGTTCAACAACAATTGATGGACCACATTTTTCATTGACCCTTTCATATATTATCTTACATTTATTTAATTCAAGGGAAAATGGTTGAATATACCCTCAAACTTTAGCTGAAAAGTCAATTAGCTCCCTTTAAAGATGCAATTGGACCCATCAACAATTTATTTTGATGCAATGAAGCCCAACAGCTGGTTAATGACCTACTATCACAGGTCATTAGGGTTCCGACAACTCGCTGCCGAGATTCCAGCGAAATTGCAAGCAACAAAGTAGCCGGCGAACAGTCGCCAGTCACTAAGAAGGAGACCAAGGTCGCCTTTTCCGTAGACATTTCATATTTTAAGTCTTTCTATAGACATTTCATTTAAACCATTACTTACACTTAACTAGTTCCCATAGGGCGATATCTATTCGAAAAGTATTGCCTTAATTTAAGATTTAATATTCGATTTGGTCACTCGACTATTAGGATTTCACCACTTTGGTTATCGACTTATAAACTTGTTTAATTTTATCCACAACTATACTTTTTTTTTTTACCTAAAATAGTTCTTAGTCCAAACCAAAATAGTTATGTTTAAGGACTTTTGTTACCATTTGCATAGTTGGGGATGAAATTTAGCAAATTTGAAAGTCGATGACCAAATTAGTAAAATTCTAATAGTCGAAGGACCAAACTGGGTATTAACTCCTTAATTTAATTTCATTCACTTTATTAATTATTAACTTGTAATGTTTTAGTAATTCACCTGGAAAAAAAATATAAATTTAAACATTTTAATTTTTATAGTTTAGTAATTTCTATTTGAATGGCAATTAAATAAGTCAAAAATGTTGTCAAACAACCTAGTCATCATAATATTATAATTCCATGTTTCTAATTATAAAAAAAATGAAAAAAAATCTTTAAGCATATTGTGTTGTGTGGAGCATTTTTTTTAGTACTGTTGAATCTTATATAATGTAATATCTGTTTATGCATACTTTCTCAACCAGTCAACCTATTGAAGCACAAATTATTTTGTGTTGTGTGGAGAATTTAAGCTTCATAGTTATACAAACATTTAAAATACACG
This sequence comes from Ipomoea triloba, assembly GCF_003576645.1. Lineage (NCBI taxonomy): Eukaryota > Viridiplantae > Streptophyta > Magnoliopsida > Solanales > Convolvulaceae > Ipomoea > Ipomoea triloba. Next base: position 9,864,823 of record NC_044918.1, read on the forward strand.
AGAAATGACATTTTCAATTTTAAGTTATATTCGCGATGTAATATTCATGCTACTAAGAGTGTAAATTTACTCTCTCAATATGTTCCTAAGTGGTGTTTTCTAACTTAGGGTGTGTTTGGAAACCCGAAAAATAATTTTTGGAAATTATTTTTTGAGTTTTCAATGTTTGGCTAGGAGAGGAAAATAGAAGCCAACATAAAATGAAGTCTAGTCAATGAAAAATTGATGCTCTTTTCCCGAAAAATGACTTCCCCTTTATTTTTGGGGAAGTCATTTTCCATCTTTGATTCTCAAGCTAAACGCTCCACCTACAATCTCCACGCCTCCATTTGCAAGCTCCATGCCTCCATCAACATGAGAAAAGGTTCTACCAACAAATTTATCACCAGAAGAACTCCACCAATACAAAAAAAAAAAAAAAAAAAAACTATACTAATATGTTTCTTTTTTTTTTTTCCAGTTTGGATTTTCTTTCTCCAAATTTGACAAATTTGTAGTTGTTTTTCGGCACCCAGAGGCTTCCTCATCACTGGTTTCCTCATCGGAACCAAAGGCACTAGTTTCCAATGCGAAAGCCATTTCTCTGGTTTCTGTAACCAGAAACCAAAGCCATTGGTTTCCGACTGCGGAAACCAGATCCCACCTAAAACCAGTGGTGAATATAATGGGAAGAGATGCTTGTGATATTTTTTTTATTATCTTTTAGTATATTTTTTTATTTGTGAAATCAATTCCTCTGATTTGTGATATTATCGAAAAATCAAAGCTTGTGGCATGATTTTTGATATTATATTTTGATAAAGAGCTTAAAAAAAAAGAACTTGTTGCAGAAGTTTTTAATATGATTGATCAAATTGCCAAAAAAAATAACTTGTCATATTTTGAAATAAATATTTTGCATATAGAAGATCAATTATATGGTCAAACTTGTAGAAATGGCATGTGTTAATGTGTAGAAATTGTGGTGATGGTTTTGGATTCCTATGCTTATTTGTTTTGACTGAATTACTCCTCTATTTTCTGAATTGCAAGCCAGGGAAGAAGAACACAGTAGAGAGAAAATTTAAAATGAACTTATCAAATAACATAAAAAGTAAAAAAAAAAACAATGGAAGAAATAAAACTATGTAATAAGGAAAACACATACTGACCAATTGATTCAACATGAAACAATAATGTACAAACTAGCTAATAAAAATATTTTTTGGGGTATATAACAATTGTTAGATAAATAAGGGCTGTTAGATCTATCTTTCCTCCCCACCTTTCCTTTCCTTCTTTTGAATTGTGTGGCAGTAGTCTTTTCTCTATATCTATAAATAGGTATAAGCTCTGTACAATAGAAGTGTGAAATATACGTACTTCTTTCTACCTTCCTTTCCCACATTTAACATGGTATCAGAGCCAAGTTTGTGAGAGTGAGTGCCTGGGCTAGGGTTGAGGAGCAGGGGCGTCGCCGCCGAGATGAGTCCGGTCGCCACCGCCACCGCCACGTGCCGCCGTCGCTGCCGAGGTCCGCCAGCGTGTGAGGAGTTTTCCGGCGACGTCGCCATAAGTGGTTTGCACCGGTGGAGTCGCCTCGTCATGCTGATTCCAGAGTGATATGCTGTGTTGAAGTTTGTTGATGTTGTTTGGGTCGTTTGGTTAAAAAGGTACGCTGCCAGTATGTTTTCTGACGTGAACTGATGTGGTTTGGGTGTTTGGTAACCTTTAGTACTGGGTAAAGCTTAATTGTTTGTGGGTTAAAGGCTAAAATGGCACAAGAAAGGAATATTACTGTGATTTCTACCCTGTCTAAGTTGATTGATGTTATTTTGGCTTTAGATGGGTCTAATTTTCCTGAATGGAAATTTATGATTAGGGTAAATATAGATGGTATGGGAAAGGGTGACCATCTAGATAAGTTATGTCGTGAAGGGAATACATATTGGGCAAATACTGATAAGGCTTTATTGTCAAGAATAATTAACTGCATTGATAGGAAGATTATTTTATCCATGCAACATTGCAAGATTGTAAAAGAGGTTTGGGAATTGGTAAACAACTGGTTTAGTGGAACAAGTAATTTGAGAAAATTATATCAGCTGTCTCAGGAGGTATATCGTTCGAGTTAGAAAGGGCGTGAACTTAGAGACTATTACTATGATTTTAAGAGTCAATGTGTTACTTTGTGTGCTGCTATGCCATTAACAACTGATTTGGATGAAATGAAAAGGCAACGTGACAAATTACTTGTTTTTAGTTGGATATGTGGATTAGATAAAGAATATGACGTCCTTAAGTCCCAATTATTGGGGAATAAGGACTTAGAGTCTTTGGATCAGGTATTTTCCATGCTTCAAAATGCATCGGGAAGTACTGGTTCAACAGAGCTCCATGAAAAGAATGTTTTTATGTCATAAAGAGGTGGTGTTGATCTGAATGCCCTCGCATCACACGGAGGGAACACTAGTGAGAGCTATGGCCGAGGAGGAGGTAATAATCGCTACCGAGGACGTGGGGGTTCTTGGAGAGGACGTGGAGGACGTGGAAGCCCACGAGTTTGTTTTAACTGTGGAGATCCGAGACACTTTTGAAATCAATGTCCTAAGCCACCGAGGCAACATGTGGTTGCTAGCACTGCTTCCGCGTCAGAAGGTTATGTGGTGGTTTGACAGATGAAGAATTTGCTAAGTACAACCAAACGAAGATTTCCTCTTCCTCGCAGTCTCCGTCTAATGAAATGACTTCCTGCGCAACGTTTGTCCAAATAGGTAATCCAGTTGCTTGTGTTTCTTCTACATCTCAACAGTGGGTCATTGACTCAGGAGCTTCTGAGCATATAACAGGTAATTCTAGTGTTCTTTATACATATCTACCCATAACTTCTGGTCATATTGTTACTCTAGCAGATGGGTCTGTAGCCAATGTCTTGGGTAAGGGTAGTACGATTGCAACTCCGTCTTTACCCCTTACTTCTGTGTTATATCTCCCAAAGTTCCCTTTCAGTTTGCTTTCTATTAGCCAAATTACTCGTGACCTAAATTGTTATGTTGTGTTCTTTCCTGGCTATAGTATATTCCAGGATCTTTTGACGAGGAGGATTATTGGTAAGGGGAAGGAGGTTGGCAGCTTGTATGTCTTAGAACAGTCTACGTTTGTTGAGAATAAACCTACAGGCTTGGCGAGCGTTGTTTCCCCTTTCAGCTGCACTACCGGTATGGTCATCCGTCCCTGTCAACCTTAAAGAAGATGTGTCCTGGTTTAGAGTCGGTGAATGTTTTGCAATGTGAGTCATGTGAGTTTGCAAAACATCATCGTATCCCCTATATTCCTCGGGTAAATAATAGAGTAATTAGTTCATTCTGATGTGTGGGGACCGTGTCGAGTCATGTCCAAAAGTGGTTTCAGGTATTTTGTAACATTTGTTGATGACTTCTCTAGATGTACATGGTTGTATCTTATGAAACCTAGGGATGAGTTGTTTGGTATCTTTCAAAATTTTTGTGCTGAGATTAGAACTCAATTTAATAAAACTATACAGTGTTTGAGAAGTGACAATGCCCGAGAATACCTCCTTAAGTCGTTTTCTAGCTTTATGAGTCAAAATGGTATTATTCATCAAACCTCGTGTAGTTACACACCCCAACAGAATGGTGTTGCAAAGAGAAAGAATCGCTATTTGTTGGAAATTGCCCGTGCTCTTTTGTTTCAGATGAAAGTACCTAAAGTGTTTTGGACAGATGTTGTTCACACTGCTTGTTTCTACATTAACAGGATGTCTTCCTCTATACTCCAAGGTCGAGTCCCGTATTCATTTGTGTATCCATCCAAGTCTTTATTTTCCTTACCGCCCAAAGTTTTCGGATGTACATGTTTCGTGCAGGATGTTCGTCCACTAAGGGGGAAACTTGATCCTAAATCACTCAAGTGTGTCTTTTTGGGATATTCTCGGACTCAGAAAGGGTATAGGTGTTACTCTCCTGATTTGGGTAGGTACTTGGTTTCCACCGATGTCACTTTCTTTGAGGGCACTGTATTTCCTGACAATATTATCGGGAATACGACCCTAGTATTAGAAGATGATTTTCTTGTGTATACCATCACTATTCCTGTTCCTACAACGGAGTCTGTTTCTGGGGTGATACCACCTGTTACGCAAGTGTACTCTCGGCGACCTCGAGATGTGGTCGCACCGGTAGTGGGCCAAGAGAATCCTCCTTCGTCAAATGATCATGAACCCCCGATTGCCATACGGAAAGGTAAACGTAGTTGTTGTCATCCCCTTCCATCATATGTTTTCTACGGTCATTTGTCAGAGTCTTCTAGTACTTTTATATCCCAGCTAGATTCTGTGTCTGTTCCTAAAACGTTGTGCTAGGCAATGTCTGATGATGGGTGGAGATCTGCTATGGAAGAGGAAATGACAGCATTGGAACATAATCACACTTGGGATCTGGTCCACTTCCCGGCCGAAAAAGCTGCAATTGGTTGTAAATGGGTTTATGTTGTCAAGACAAACCTCGATGGTTCGGTGGCTCGACTTAAAGCGCGCCTGGTAGCGGAAGGGTATGCACAGACGTATGGAATTGATTACACAGAAACCTTCTCACCAGTTGCTAAGTTGACTTCTGTGCTGATTTTTATTTCTCTAGCTGCTGTTAACGGATGGCCGTTATATCAGTTAGATGTTAAGAATGCTTTTTTACACGGTGATTTGGTTGAAGAAGTCTATATGGAGCAACCACCTGGGTTTGTTGCTTAGGGGGAGAACAGGAAGGTGTGTAGGCTAAGGAAGTCGTTGTATGGGTTAAAGCAGTCTCCGAGAGCGTGGTTTGGGAGGTTCAGTGGTGCAATCACTGAGTTTGGCATGCGCCGTAGTGCCTATGATCATACTTTGTTTTACAAGCACTCTAACCATGGCAGTATTTTGTCAATTGTCTACGTTGATGATATAGTGATAATAGGTGATGATGCCAAAGGAGTTGATGCGCTCAAGTCTTTTCTTAAAGAGAAATTCCATACGAAAGATTTGGGGATGTTGAAGTACTTCCTTGGGATTGAAGTGGTTCGTTCTAAGAAAGGCATATTTCTGTCGCAACGGAAATATGTGCTAGATTTACTTTAAGACTCTGGGCTGTTAGGGTCCAAGCCTTGTGAGACTCCTATGGACCAGAGTGTTAAACTTATAGCTGGCGAGGGGAGCTTCTTGAAGACCCAGAGAGGTATAGGAGACTGGTTGGTAAGTTGAACCATCTAACTATCACCCGTCCTGATATTGCCTTTTCTGTAAGTGTGGTAAGTCAGTTTATGGCATCCCCTACTAAACTTCATTGGGAAGCTGCAGTCCGGGTTATAAAGTATTTGAAAGGTGCTCCTGGGAAAGGAATCTTATATGCCAGTCATGGGCATGTGAGGGTTGAAGTTTTTTCTGACGCTGATTGGGCTAGGTCACCGAGTGACAAGAGGTCCACGACTGGATATTGTGTGTTCTTTGGTGACAATCTGGTCTTGTGGAAGAGTAAGAAGCAGAGTGTTATGTCTCGTTCGAGTGCAGAATCTGAATATAGGGCGATGGCTCATGTCGCCTGTGAAGTAACATGGATGTGTAATGTTCTTGGGGAGATTGGTGTAGAGGTGAATAAACCGGTTCCTCTGTGGTGTGACAATAAAGCGGCTATACATATTTCAAATAATCCGGTGTTTCATGAACGCACTAAGCATATTGAGGTAGATTGCCACTTCGTGCGGGGCAAGGTTCAACAGGGGTTACTTTCGACCATTCATGTTCGAAGCGGTGATCAATTGGCAGATTTGTTCACTAAAGGTCTTAATAGGGTCAGGGTTGAATTTATTTGTAACAAGTTGTGCATGATTGATAGTTATGCTCCAACTTGAGGGGGAGTGTTAGATAAATAAGGGCTGTTAGATCTATCTTTCCTCCCCACCTTTCCTTTCCTTCTTTTGAATTGTGTGGCAGTAGTCTTTTCTCTATATGTATAATAGGTATAAGCTCTGTACAATAGAAGTGTGAAATATACTTACTTCTTTCTACCTTCCTTTCCCACATTTAACAACAATTAAAATGTTGAAGTATACAATTCTACTCATTTTCTGGAAAATGAACCAAACACACAAAGATAATTTTCCATTGTGCAGTCAAACACGGGAAAGGAAAATGTTTTTTTTTTTTTTGGAAAATAACTCATTTTCCAGAAGTCTTTTTTTTTTTTGTTTCCAAACGAAGCCTTAGCTTAAATTGTTTATCAATTATTGACCTAACAAAAACAAAAACAAAAACATAAATATAAATTGAGCAAGATTTTTTGCTCATTTGCTTAGCCTTATTTCTCTTACAAATTGTTTTGGTCATTCCACTTCATTCTCAATTAAAAAGGTGCAAGAATGAGCCAACTTTGTAAAATAACTTTTATTTCAATATTGGGTTGATTCTCACACTTTTTTAAACTATGAATAAAATAGTCAAACAAAACATTTAGTACAAGAAAGAATACTATATAGGCGGAACACCGTAACCGAATTCACCCCTCCGCCACCCCCTTCCGTAAGAAGGAAACGGAGCACACCGGCGGAAGACCACCATCCGCCACCCCTCACCGCCGTCCACTTGCGGAAGCCTCCAGCAGGACACATTATACCGCTGGGGTACTCCGCAAGGGCAACTCCAACCACTCCCAGACCAGATCAGACAGAACACACAAAGTTCATTCCAGAATACCAAAAATAAGATCAGATTGTTCAGATTACATCTCCCAGAAGCCAAATAAACATGGAATCCATACCAACAAATGTTCATAAACATCAAGATGCAAAGGATCAAGAACACAAGTTCATAAATCCATCAAGATAACTCACAGACAACAAAAATAGGCTAAGCAGCAAAGAATTTCACAGGATTCCACTACACCAAATATTATCATAGATTAAGAGTGTAAAAATAGGTTTTAGTGGACATGATGGTTACCTCTTTGGAGCACACTTCAACCAAGAACCCTCAAAACTCCTTACAAAGATTCACCTCCACCTTGATCATCTTTTTCCCAAAAAGATCCCCAAAAGAACAACATAAGAACTTATATAAAGACTATGAAAATAACATGATGCAAGGTATATTCCTAAAGATAAACACTTACCCAAGCCTCATCAATCCTAAAAGAGCAATCTTGGTCTTGGATCTTGAAGAAGGAAATGTAGGATTTACTTAGGGTTCTTTAGAAGTGAAAGGAGTAGGATGAAATATATTTGCAGGAAAAGGAAAAGAATGATAGGGTTGCAAGTACAAGACTTTTATATTAGTAGGGAAAGATCATTACATATATCATGTATGTATCATACTAGGGTAAAGACATGAAATAATGGGCCCTTATAAGAATGAGTCTCATATATTTATTATAGTACTAGTTGATAGGAAATTAATCCTTCAAGAATAAATAGATTGGGCCATTATAAAGAAAATGTTCTTACCTATAGAAATTGTAAGGATCCTATTTAAATAAATCCCTTACAAGAATTAAATCAAGAATTGGGCTTTTAGAATAAATAATTAATTCCGGAATAAGAAATATATATATATATATATATATATATATATATATATATATATATATATATATATATCAATTGGAAAAATTAAGCCCAATTAAATCAAATAAATTACCCAGTGGAAATAATTAAAGGCTTGAACGAAATTACGCGGTGTTACAAGCCTCCCAAGATAAAATAGATCACAGCTTAAAGTTTGAGCACTCGAACTAAAAGCTCGATGAACGTGAACAACAGCCGAGCACTTCGTTCCTTTTTGGAAGTGTTAGTAGAGTTTTTCCGTAAGACAAAAAAAAGGTTGAGAGAAAACAAAAGTGTTTTTCAAGTGAAAACAAGTTGCTAAAATCTGCGAATAATGGCAAGGATATTTGTACAAGAAGATGAATTTAATAGCATTAAATCATGGCAACGGCGTAGACAAGTCAAGCCTTTTTAAACCCATTTTGGAATTTGGTTTGCACCCCCATCCCTGCCTGCGAGAGAGAGCCTCTATGCTATACAATTCAACCTCCTTTTAAAAGGCTCTGGTATATATAGTGGTGCAAATCCACTTTCCAAACCAATGTAGGTGGGACAAGTGCTTATTCAAAGCATTTCCACCTTCACTTTCTAACTCAAATGAGTCTGCTTTGAGAATAATTTATCATTCATAATATATTGATTTCTTCGATTTACTACGAGTAGTGCGAATTCACTTTGACCTGACCCCAAATTGGAAGTAGACCCACATATATTTGTACCATAAAATAGCTACTTACATGCCATTTTATGCTAAAAATTCCAACATACTATGCAAATAACTAAAATGACTTCACCAAATTAGGGTTCACACTTATTCTCTTAATAATAACTAGTATACCACTTGTGCATTGCACAATAAGAATACGATCAATGGTATAAGTATACACTATATAATTATTAATTTAAAGTATATAATATTTAACAAATGGTATTAATATGTAATTATGATATTTTATTGACATCGTTAAATTGATTAAGAAACATATAGTAAAAAAATTAAATAATGTTGTTGTTCATGTTTAAAAAAAAATATAGAATCAAGCATTATTCTTCAAAATTCATTGTGAAATGTATTTTTCCTTAACAATACTAAATTGGTTGTTTATATTGAACATCACAACATACTACCAACACATATTATAAAGCATTGTCTTATAGAACATGTTCGTTAACGTTATCGAACACATTCACAAACATGTTCGCGAACGTTAACAAACATGTTCATGAACATGTTCGTTAACAATCACGTTCATGGATATGTTCATGGACGTTCATAAACAATGAATAACCAAACACACCTGCATATGTTCATGATCATGATTCATTCATGAACAAGACATAATCTATGTTTACGAACATTATATATGTGTGTGTGCGTGTGCGCGCGCACGCGGGTGTGTGTATGTGAACATGTTCGTGAACATTATTAACAAACACTAAACGAGCTTATTTGTGAACATTATTAAACGAACACTAAACGAGCTTGTTCGCGAACATTATTAAATGAATACAAACGAGCTTGTTCACCATCTCAAAGCAAACAAGCTTACCACTGTTCAGACTTTGTTTGTTTATGTACCGAACTCTAAATTTTGTTTGTTAATGTTTGTTTAGCTTAGTAAATGAATGCTTACCAAACACGAACATAAGTAGTTTGTCGAAAGCTCTATTCGTTAACACTCCTAATTAAATCCAAACAAATGCCAATAAGCCTCACATGAAGAAATGTGCCGACAATCATAGTGCATACTAATTTCATCTATAACATCACCACTGCTTTCATTAGTGGTGTGATGAGCATATTTTATACTTGATTTAAATAAGATTTTATAGGTTAATTTTATTATTTATATTTAATGTTTAATTATTGTTAGTATATTTTGATATAGTAGGTTTAGGGAACTTATTAATTAATGAATAGAGTTAATTCCCAAAATGGTCATTCGACTATTGCCATTTCTCAATTTGGTAACTTGTCTTTTAATTGCACCTAATGTAGTCCTCTAACTATCAAAAAGTAAGCCAAAATGGTCCTCCATTACCTTTATCGTTAACTTACCGTGAAATATGAGGGCAAAAGGGGAATTTTAGCTCATTTGTCCACCTACTTCATCGATTTCTTTAAAATTGAGCGTAAAAATCCATAATTTCAACTCTTTTATGCAAAATAAAAGGGCAAAAGGAAAATCTGGCGGTAGACAGCTACCCCGAGATCCAACTGCCAAGGTTCCACGCCAAATATGCACCTCTAGTAGTGTTCCACTTGATTTCAAAAATCCTATTCTGTTTTTTCCTCTTCAACCTCGAATACTGGAGACAGTATATAAAAGGCGAACACGTGCTCGTACTCTGCATCGCCTCCTCACCCCCTAATCCCTCCTCCGTTTTCTCTACCCTACTCGCCGGATTCTTGCTCGGAAAACATGTCGAATGAGGAGCACCATTTCGAGTCCAAGGCCGACATCAGAGCTTCCAAGACCTATCCTCCACGGCTACATTGTCATAAAAAATCGCCCCTACACCATGGCACCATAATTTAGAGACCATTATTATAAAAGAGAATTTGCATGATCTCATGTGTCTATGCAGCACAATCACGCACGTTTAACTATTGTTTAATTATGTCATTTTGGCTCCCAAAGGACTCCGGACAAGGAAAGCATGCAGAACCTCCATGAAGCTGTACGTAGCAGGATTTTTCCGGCACCGTATTTCCAAGTCAACGACGAGTACAAGGTGGGTTAATTGTTCAGGAACATATTTGAACCAAACTAGAAGGTAGCGGTGGTTGTGACGAGGGCATAATGCGTATTGCTGAGCTGGTTTCTCCCAAGACAAATTCTGACTGGTAATCGCGGTCGATCGTGGATGCAGCGACAATTGGAGCTTTGTTGATGATCTAGTATAGTGTGGGCGATAGTTAGAGCTTTGTTGACGATCTACTACAGTACAGTGTGGGCGATAGTTGGAGCATTTCCGACAGACAATGACGATGCCTTTCTCCACAGCATGAAATGCTCCTCCGAGGATGATAACGTCAGTCAAGAAATAATTCACTACCTTCACATCCAAGGGTTGATGCCCGAGAAATGTCGCTGCCAACAGACAACCTCTGCCATCGCAAGGAGACCCGTTGCCGCTCGAAGGAGGGGAGAGATCAGCAACCCATGAAGCACGTGCATGGCACCCCAAGCGCTGTCATCGCCACCTCACCTGCAATAGCCCACGACGTTGGCAATGGCATACACCAGAGAAAAAACAGAGCGGCTTAAATTGACGTTGGTAATGGAATGAAAGAGATTTGTTGTACTCCCAGCCAATCAACTTTCAAGATAAAGTAGGTGGAAAATGAGTTGAACTTCCCATTTTGCCCTCATATTTAACGCTTAGATGACAGCCAACTAACGAATGATCATTTTGGCTTAATTTTCTATAGTTAGAGGACTACATTAGGTACAATTAAAAGACAAGTTACCAAATTGAGAAAGGACAATAGTCGAAGGACCATTTTGGGAATTAACTCTTAATGAATATAATTTTAATTAAACTTATTAACATAATAAATGAATTAGAGTGGGTCCCACTTGTTAGAATCTCTAAATTACACTTTGCTTTGTTTTCTTAATTTTGATTCAAGAAATTGGAGAGCAATTCTGGTGTATTTTGCATATTGTTCCTTTCATATTCTTAGAATTTCAGAATAGTTTTCTCTATGTCTGGCTAGATTTTCTTAATTTTGATTCAAGAAATTGGTGTTTTAGTTGTGAATTTATGGAGGTTTTATTTCAATTAATTTGTTGGATTCATGTACTTCCTGTTCCTTTAAAGTTAATTTTCCAAGAAGACTGATACTGAATTAAATTGACAACTTAGTTTATTATTGTTTTTCTATTGCAGTAGTTTGTATTAATTATATTACTGTGATTAGTACATAAAGGACTGAATGACTAAGTTGCAGGTTGTAGCTATCTCAATATGTGATTTAGGCTCAGTTATTTTCTATTTAAGTGTAATAAAGTTATTGGGTGAATATGAAACGCTATCGTCCTCAGTTTATCCAATAACAATTGTTGGTTTGAATGCTTAATTTGGATAAATTAATTCAGGGAAATCAAAGGCTAATTACGGCTATCTTAATTAGTTTTTGGTTGAGTACTTGAATCTACACTTTATTTGTAAGAGCCAATGATCTAAGTCACATCTTTAACATTTCTTTTTCTTTGAATCAGAATTCAACATTCTTGAACTTGTTTACAATTCTAGTTTACTTTATTTATTTTAGACTATTTTTCCCACTTGAGTTCTTTTAATTTAAGAAACGAGACTTATTAGTTCTCTTGGGATTTGACCTGGTCTTGTCACTACTACAAATTAGTGGAGTGAGCCATTATTAATTTTGTAGGGCTTTGACAACCCTGCCAAATTTTGGCGCCGTTGTCGGGGAACTAAAATTGTTTCTTGAATTATTAACTGTGATTGCTTCTATTATCCTTAGTGTTGCATGACTCGTTCTTCTCATTCAAGAGAACTACAATACATTCCTGAAATTGAGAAAGTTACAAGGCAGCTAATGAAAGAAACAAAGCAAAGAAATAACTCATCGAGCTTTGAAGAAGTGAACTCAACCTGTGATCCAATAAGCGAGGAAGTTGTGAGTAAAATAGTCGAACAAAATAATAGAACACTTAGAGAGTTAGCTGCACCGAATCTAAACCAACAACCTCTATGTATAACAATACCAAATCTTGAGGTTGACTTTGCTTTAAAATCTGGTTTGATTCATTTACTCCCTATTTTTCAAGGTTTGGCTGGTGAAAACCCACATAAACACTTGAAAGAGTTTCAAGTAGTTTGTGCAGGTATGAAACCACGTGGGGTGACTGATGAGCATATAAATCTTAGAGCTTTTCCATTCTCATTAAAGGATAAAGCAAAAGATTGGCTCTATAATCTTCCCCCTAAATTAGCTACCACGTGGAATGATGTGAAAAAACTAATTCTAGAAAAATTCTTCCCTGCATCTTAGGGTGACTAATATAAGGAAGGAAATATATGGGATAAGGCAATGTACAAGGGAAACACTGTTTGAGTATTGAGAAAGGTTCAAGGAGCTGTGTTCTAGTTGCCCACACCATCAAATCTCAGAATAACACCTAATACAATATTTCTATGAACGGTTGTTACCTGTGGATAAAAATATGGTAGATGCAGCTAGCGGTGGTTCTTTGTGTCAAATTGAAAACAATCCAAAAACAAATATTAAGACCAGACTAATTGGCAAACACTCAAAAGATGCTAGAAATTACAATTTGCCAACAGTTTCGGAGGTTACTGCTATTATAGTTGATGTTCTTGATCCAAACATTTGTGAGCGTGATATCTTGGTTGAGATGCGCATACAATGGTAGAGTTTGGAAGATTGATCTTCATAAGGACAAATCAGAAAGCATTGAGATGTGAAGCGTACAAAGAACTATTAGATGCTTTGTTGTGGGGAGAGTTAGAACCGTGTGCACAGCGCAAGCGAGTTAGTCTACCTTCGAGCTTTACAGGTGGGGCGAGGTATATGATACATAATTATCAAGATGCTATGGCAATATGTCATTGGATAGGATATCTAAATTTTTTCATCACTTTCACATGTAATCTAAAGTATTTAGAAATTCATCGGTACCTTGAAAAGAGAAACCTACAACCAAATGATGGATTTTCAAAATGAAGCTTGACTTCTTAATAAAAGAGTTAAGGTCTGGAGAATTATTCAGTAAAGTGACAACAGGTATGTGATATCATTATTATATGTCTAATTAAGTAAAATGTTAACGACACTATCTAATTGTTCTTTAATTCATGTATACAGTTATATACAATTGAAACGTGGTCTACCACATGCTCACATATTGTTATTCATTGGTAAGAATGAGTCAATGTCAAATACCGCATTCATGGACAACATAATTTCAGCAGAAATTCCAAACAAAGACATAGATCTAGATTACTACAGTGCGGTTGAGGAATTTATGATTCACGGTCCATGTGGACATGCTAGGCCTAAGTCTCTTTGCATGGTAAAGGGAAGGTGCTCCAAGTATTTCCCAAAGAAATTTGTTGGTTCATTGCATTTTGACGGTGAGGGTTATTCAATATATAGGAGACGTGATAATGGTAGAATTATTGAGAAAAACGGGATTCAATTGGATAACAGATTTGTGGTGTCTCACAATAGGTACTTACTATATTGAAATATAAGGCACACATGAACATTGAATGGTGTAACCAATCACGATTAATCAAATACTTATTCAAGTATGTAAACAAAGGGAATGATTGGGTTACTGCATAATTTTATAAAAGTACAAGAATTGAGGATGGTTCTGAAGTTGTAGATGAGATAAACATGTACTATGATTGTAGATATGTTTCTCCATGCGAGGCAAGTTGGCGGCTATTTGAATTTGATATCTAGTTCAGAACACATGCGATTGATGGGCTAAGCTTCCACTTGCCAAACTATCAAACTGTGTTCTTTCAAGACGATGATGATATTGAGACTGTGCTTAATCGAGAAACTGTGGATCAAAGTATGTTCAATGGTTGGTTTGAAGCTAATAAAAAATTTGGTAAAGCCCGATTGTTAACTTATATTTAGATGCTAACTAAATTTGTTTGGAAAAAAACCATAAGTGAATAGCATCCAAGACAAAATGGATTTTCAATTGGTCGTATCTTTTATGTACCCCTGCAAGTGTTTACTGAATTTAATTTGAGGGCCCACCAGCTTCAAAGAGATAATGACATTTAATGGAATATAGTACATGACTTTCAATGAAGCATGTTATGCCCATGGTTTATCGGATGATGACCAAGAATACGCTGATGCTATAATTGAAGCAAGCTTTTGGTCATTTGGCCATTCCATGCGAAAGTTGTTTGTCACACTTTTGACATCAAATTCAATTACTATACCTTATACAATGTGGATGATGTGTGGCAACATTTAGATGAGGATTTACAACATAGTCAACGAATCCTATTAAATCTACTAGGTATACTTTATTTTCTACAATATGAGAGCTAATTTTTGTTGTCATGATTTTTTTAATATTAATAGCATGTATTAACTTTTTTTTTTTTGATTATTAGCATTTATTAACTTTAACTCATGATTTTTATTGCTAGATTTGATCCTCACATATGATGAGAAGAAGAATTTCACATTGTTAGAGTTGGAAAAGCTGTCACTCATCTGCAACAAGTCATTGAAAGATTTTTCTTCCATGCCTCTTCCAATTCAAGGTAATACAAGATTGACTGAAAATGGGTTATTGTGTGAAGTGTTATCATATGATCGTGATTATGTAGCTATAGAGAGAGATGTTTTTTTTCCTCTCAACTAACAGATGAACAAAGAATGATATATGAACAAGTAATTTTAGTACACAAAAATGTACTTTTAGTATATTAAAATATACATTGTATTCAGGAAAAATATATTATTTTGTATAATATATATTCAGTACACGAATAATATACTTTTAGTATATTAAAATACACTTATTGTTATAGTCCACACAATAATTTGCCTATTGTCACTAAAACATGTCACTTGATTAGTCACTATTCATATTAAATAAGTCACAAATGAATTTAATTCAAACGGGCCTCAATCTTACCTGCTAGAGAAAAAAGACCACAGTGAATAAACCCATATAAATTATAATTGGGCCTGAAGTGAATAAGCCCATCTAAGATACTGAATAAGCCCAAGTAAAATGGCCTCTTTGAGAGAGTATACACTGATTACATTATCCACTAAATTTTATTAGTAAATAAATTGGGAAAGGAGAGAGAAAAAGAGGAATATTAGTAAATAATAAGTACTGCATACACACGTATTGCATTCTTACGAAATGAATCATATTACAAATTAATTTACATAAAACTTTAGTTACGTTCTTGGATGTAAATTTATTTGATAAATAATATATAATGGTGGGAGAAATATTTTTTTTTTTAAATATTTATAAGAGACCTTAACCTGACTCTAAAAAGGATAAATATATAATTGAATAAATTTAATAAATTCGTATACATCCGGAAAAAATAGATTAAAACTACCTCTTGAGTGTGATTTATTTTCTCTGATATCGTGGAATGTGATTTTCATGTCAGATTGCATCAAACGTGGTAATAATTTTCTCGCCTTTTAAATTCTTATAAAAGTTCAAACTTTCCTTGCTACCAAACGCCTTCTAAGAAAAAAGAAAAGTGGAGAGATTAAAAGTTTTAATGGGAATGATAGATATGTGTAATTTTTTAAAATAATAAATATAAAAATGGGGAAAAAATAGATCGAAGCTATAGGTTTATTTTGGCAAAATGGTTAAATAGGCCTGTGTACTAATATTGATTGTTCATTCATACCATGGATTAAAATATGATTCATCTAAGCTATTATACTCATAATTATTTTTCATCTAGCATTTTTAGCCTATTTAATTCGAACAAGTACTAATCCATCTAATTTGCTGACATGAAAAATAAAATAAAAACAAAATGCTGACATGTTATTATTATATGGATGTTTTGGCTAGTGTACTATGTATGTATAACGGGGTATTCGGTGTTGTTCGGTAATGAGATTCCATGAAAACTGATATATGAAAATTAAATTATTTTTTAAAAAAATAATAACATTTACCCAATACAATATCTTAAGTATTATAAAAATAATTTAGTTTTTATATATCGATTTCTTTGGAATCTCATTGCCGAACGACATTGAATATCCTGCTATACATACATAGTACACTGTACTTAAAACTTTATATAGCAACTTTAATTTCTATCCTATTTCATTGCAAGAAATCATTTTCTTCATTAATGAAATGGAGTATAAATCACCCAAAAAATCCATGTAAATAACATGTCAGTATTTTTTTTAATTTTATTTCTTCATGTCAATAAATTAGATGGGTTACTTGTTAGAAATAGACTAAAAATACTAGATAAAAAATAATTGAGAGTATAATAGCCTAGGTGGACCATATTTTAATTCATAATACTAGATGAACTGATCAGTGTTAGTACATGTGCCTATATGAACCTTTTGTCGGCTATTCTTAAAATAGTACTTAAGAAAGCATTTCAAAATACATTTTTGTTTTATGCTACAATAACTTATAAACTCTTAAAACAATTTTTTTTAAAGAAAAAAAAAAACTAATCATTTCAAGTAGTAAATATCAAGAGGTGATCGACTTTAGTAGGGACAACTGGAAAAGTAGTACTCCGTATGCTTTTTAAATAAATCAATTATAATTATTTTAATTGTGCATCATTTTCTCATAATTCTTCTTAATCATTGATCGATTCATTTTTTTTTTTTGGTAAACGTAACGATCAATTATCCATTGTGTTAGATTTGTTGAGTGCCAAATATGTTGCGTATTTGGCTCTAGATGGTGGTGTATCATAGCAAAATAAAAACACACATTGCATGTACAATTCTTATTTGATCATATCATATGCTTTTTTTTTTTTTTTATAGCTATATGCATGATTAAGCTTGTTCATGCTAGGTAGGACTTTGAAGGATGGAAAGACTAATTCAATATATTATTGAAAGCGACACACCATCTCATTAATACTCCATGAGTAAACACACATGTGCATTAACACACCTATGTGTTTCTCGGTTTCTCCAAAAGAAATACTCCGTAGTTTATTTAAAATTGTTGTTTTGTCCGTATGGACAGTTTAACTTATTACCGGGGTGAAATTTGGGAGAGAGAGAGAAAAAAAAAAAAAGAATTGGTTGAATTGTGTATGTGTGTATTATTGTGTACAATTATTATTTTTTTTTAAATCAAAATCATGTCCCTCCTATATGTATGTATATAAGCAATTTCAATAATATTTCACTTCTTTTTTTTTTTTTTTTGGTAATTTTGCTTAAAAGTTGTCTTTATTACTCTTTTATATATATAGTTTCGATCTCTTTGAGCAACATGGGGTATTTGTCAATTAAATGATAATTAGGACTAGTGATCAACTGATAACATTAGCAGGTTATAGAAAAGTGCTTAGTAAATTAGCTATTTACCATTAGCTGATTACATGTAAACTAAATTTTAAGGAGATAATTATATTGCGCTATTTACTTAAGTATTAAATTACTTTTACAACTTATTATTGTTGTTGTTATTAATTATTTTTAACTATTTTCTTTATGTAAAGAATAAATATAAACACTATAATAAACAATAATTATGAAGGGTAAATTAGACTTTTAAAACGAAAAATAAATAAGCTAATATCATTAACCTACTCAAAGTTACTTTTTCATTTTCAATTTATTGATATCAATAAAATAAGCTAATAAATTATTTACCAAATACTCATTTTAATTGTTTGACAAAGTCAAGCAGCTAAAGTTTTCTTAATCAAACAAGTTAAATTTTGACTACTGATAAAAGGGTTCAGGTACGGGGAAGGTTCCCGTGCAGTTGTGCTATTACTCATCTTAAGTACATAAACCACGCACCTTAAGCATACAAACAAAGCACCTTAAAAACACAAATCACGCGCACCTAAAGCTTTACGCCGGCGCACCTTAAGTACACAAACCACGCACCTTAAGAACACGAAACGCACCTTAAGCATACAAATGACGCACCTTAAGAAGGAAAACAACGCACCTTAAGAAAGAAAATCATGCACCTTAAGTTTTAAATTCACTCACCTTCAATTTCACACTGACGCAACTTAAAAAACACAAACAACATACCTTAAGAAGGAAAAATTACGCATCTTAAAAAGGAAAACCACGTACCTAAAGCAACCACACAGGAACCCATATATATATATATATATACATGGTTGAGTAAGCGCTAGGCGCTACTTGGGCGGTAGACTAGCACCTAGGCAATCTAAGTGGGGCCTAGACGACGACCTATATATAAAAACAAAATAATAGTACATGTGTGTATGTCATATATTATATTATATATATCTCTTACTTCTCTTATTTATATAAATAAATAATTTTAAATATATATAAATATAATAAAAAGAAATAACAAGACCGACTGGCCCGAGTTAATTCGGCCAAATTCGACTGTCAGTACTTCCCCAGTCAACCGAGTTTGGCGCTAAGCAAACGTCTAGAGAGCAATTCGCCTCGGTCTAGGGGCGTCTAGCGCCTAAGCGGCCTATACTAGGTGGCAGATTTTTACAGCACTGTGTGTGTATATATATATTCGATGTGATCCATGGATCTGTTAAAGCTAGTAATCTATCGTTACTATGACAAATTTTAGTTTGCAAGAGGGTAGTATATATAGTAGTGGCCCTAGAATGTCCAAGTTCCTTCGTCTGAAGGGCAGGACAAAGCTGATTATTAGATGTGTCAGGATACTACATAAGCTTCAATGCTAGTATATATAGATGAATATTAATTAGGGTTTTGAATTTGGTGAAATTTGAACTTACAAAATACCTTAGAACACGAAGAAGTTAGATGTGTCAGGATACTACATAAGCTTCATTGCTAGTATATATAGATGAAAATTAATTAGGATTTTGAATTTGGTGAAATTTGAACTTACAAAATACCTTTGAACACGAAGAAGAGAAAGCAATTAAGGGTGTGTTTGGAAATTCAAATTATGATTTCTGAAAATCACTTTCCAAAATTTCAGTGTTTGGCAAGGGAGAAAATACTAAAGTCAATGGAAATTAATTTTTGGTCAAAAGAAAAGAAAATCAATTTTTCAGAAAATGATTTTCCCTTTTTTTTGTTTTGTTTGTTTTGTTTTGTTTTTTTTTTTGTTTTGTTTTTTGTTTTGTTTTTTTCTGGAAGTCATTTTCTTGGCAAAGAAAAAGTTCTTGGGTGGCAAGATGGGAAGGCAACCCACTCATCACCTGGAGGAAGGCAACCGTCGCCGGTCACCAATTTTGTCTTCGGAGTTGACCGACTAAAGTTTAGGGTAATGTTTATTTTTCGGAAAATAAATCAAACACATTTAAGACATTTTTCTGGAATTGAACCAAACACTAAAAATGAAATTATTTTATGAAAATAACTCATTTTTCAAAAGTTTTTTTTTTCTATTTTTAAACCCACCTTAGTGAGAAAAGAGAAAGAGAAATTTTTTTTGGGTGTTATACTTTATGAATCTGAATCACTCTCCCAAGACCCCAGAAACAATAATATCTAATGTATAGGCCAATAATAGAATTGAAGTTGAAATAAAGATGAAAAAGTGAAGTCAACAACAAAATGGAAGAAAAGAAATTACAAAATCATAAATAAATAAATAAAGTTTTGATGGTAGAATTAAATATTTAATTAGTGGGATGGTTGGCATTTGCGATTTGTATACGTAAGGCTGTAGTCATAGCTTAGCTTAGCTTAGAGCCCCAGACCCAGATCGAGCAATATAATAATAACTATATTAGCTGCTTTATGTTAGGCAAGATTGCAGGTACAAATGTAGCTATCCGGTATGATTAACCCAAAGAAAGAAAATGCAAGCAAAAAATAAGTGAAGGCCATGGTAGTGGTGGGACCAAATTATAACATCAAGCATTGCCATCTATTTTGTATTATGAATCTTAGTTCAAAATAACATTTAGATTATGTGTTTAATAGTTTGTGTTGTAAATAAATTAAAGATATATAACATGTTAACTACAGGAACGTAATATGGTAATTACAAGGGAAAAAGGTCAAAGAGGCCCCTAAACTTTACACCAAAAATCAATTAGGCACATAAACTTTTAAAAAGTACAATTAAACCCTCAATGTTATTTTTGATCAAATAAGTCAAGTTTACCGGTAACAACAGATTACCAATAAAAAAAATTGCCGAAAAACGTCACCAGCGACCAAAAGGACAACTTCCGGTGACCGGTGATGACCGAGTCGTCGTCGGTAGCCATCTCCGGCGACCTGAGGTCGCCTTCTCCGAGGGAAGGCAGCCTCAAGTTGCCGGAAGTTGTCGCCGGTCGCCGGACTGATACAAATCATGTTTTTGGGCTTTATTGCCTCAATTTGACATGTTGGAGGGTTTAATTGCACTTTTTAAAAGTTTAGGTGCCTAATTGACTTTTGGTGTAAAGTTTAGGGCCTGCTGGACCATTTTCCCTAATTGCAAACACATAATATGTTAACTGCACACACTTAATATTTTAACAACATATTGTGTGTATGCAGTAACTCCCCAATTAACAAGAATATTACTGGAGGACTATTTGTTATAAAAATGAAAATCAAGGTACGTGTTTTGGTCGAATCAAAAGTCAATGATTAAAAGAAGTACTAGCTCAATAAGACTCCGACGATTATGCGGCAGCCAACCCTTAAGAATCCCCGGTACTACCTTGAGAAGAAATACATACGAGGTCCGTAAGGACAGTCCAGGTGGTAAGAGTGCTCTACCTACCGCCGAGAGGTTGGAGGTTTGATCCTCAAACAGTTATGGGTAACCTAGACTGGTTTACCTCCTTGTGGTCCTTTACCGGCTAGGGTCACAGGGCGAGGACAAAACAATTGTGTTGTCGAAAACTATAATATTTTTATATTATCATAAATTTCTCACATATAAACTATTAATTAGAATATGTTAATTGTAAATATATATATATATTCAGTAATTTTTAGATTAGAGTTTATAATATAAGATGAACATTGATCTGCAGTATAACAATTGAGTGGTGGTGTATGGTGGTTGGTGGGGGCGGAGGAAGGGGATCGGAGGAGGAGGAGGGGAGCTAGTGGCGGTGCAAAGGAGAGTCATTGTCATGACAGAGGCATGTGTATATGTCTGCAAACTGCATAGCCTAATTGGGCAAAATTCTTGACCGCAGGATCTAATTAATAATAGCATCAGATCAATCTGACACCTTAATATAATGGACTCTTCTCAATTTAATTTTACACATCCAAACAACAATATAATACAGAGATGAGTGCGTTAGTGTGATGATTGCATGGAAGGAGAGGTCACTGAAACTGACACCTGGACCTGGAATATATACCGCACTATATATCATTTTATTTTATTTTTCGTCAAAATTATTTATTATGTATATGCATTTTCGACCATTTTTATTTAGTTTTCTGTATTTTTGATTAATTTAAAAAAACTTAGCCTTTCAATTACTCAATATGCTATACTTTACCCTTTTGTATTATATAATTAATAATTGTCAAACTCCATTAACATATGTGGTCATTTTTATTATTTAGAATTAATATTCACTGTTAAAAATATTATTCTCATGGAGAGAATGAAACTTTAACTATCGATATTAATTCTAAATGACAAAATTATCCTCATAAAAAAGAGTTTGCAAACGAAATTTGATAATTATATAACAACAGGCCGGGACTAAAAGTGCAACAAAATGAACAATTAAAGGACTAAATCCATTCAAATCAATTAACATGGACTAAATTTCTAAAAGTGAAATAATTCAAGGGCTAAAGGTGTTATTTTCCATTTATATTACTATAAACTTACATCATTTTTCAATGTGGGACTGATACTACAAAATACGAATACCAAGTAAAACCGGAAAATACGATCTCTTATTGCCTCAAGGATCCAAACCCAGTTACAAGTCAAGTAAGGGCTTAAAGGGCTCGGCAGGTCGGTAGTGGGCTTCCCTACTGTCCGAGCTCTCTCTAAGTCTTTGTCTAGAAATGGCCAAAAGATCCTCTCTCTCATCATAAATGCGCTATTTATAAGGGAGTAAAGCGCGGTTACCGGGCCTCCGGCATGACGGGAACGTGGCGCGCATGCGCCCGCCTCACTCTACGCCCAAGCGGGAAGTAGTACGTGGCAGTCATTGGCACGTCGCGTCGTGGGCCCATCGGGAGTACTGTTCGGCCCGTGACAGCCGACCTAACAGCGGCCTCCCGACCAGCCGACTGCCCGACCGTACATCCTCCGACCGGGTCCGGAGTGTATCCGACCGGTCCTAGAGTATATTCACTATCATCTAGCCCCCTCACCCAAAAGCGTGACTAGTGCAAGCGCGAGGGAGTGATTTGGGGTGAAAACTCACGTTGAGCCGACCGCATTGCTGCTTGCCGTGGTGGTTCTCTCGCGCGGGCGCACAAGAACTCGGTGGGGGCTCACTCACGGCGGAGAACGCCCTTGGCGGGAAAACCCTCGAAAACCGAACCGCCACCTCAGGCGTCGATTAACCTTCCTCGCCTCTCGCCTATAAATAGCCGCTTCTCCCTTCGATGCCCACTTTCGCCATCACAGCTATCCGGAGATCAGAGCCTCCCGAGCGAAAACAAGAGCAGTCGTTGTTTCACGCCGCGAAGTCTTTATTCCCTTCCGCCGTTTTTACACTCGGTAAGCACTCTATCCTGCTCTTTTCTAACAAGATAAACCCCGTAGTTTAGGTCGGCCCGCATCCAAAAGCTGAACCCCCAATCCCTTCGCTTAAATGGGAATTAGGATGTCGGACTCGGACAGCCAGAACGTATCTAGTCGGGACTACGACGAGGGCGACGAAGCGTGTAATGAAAGCTTTTCTCCTTCAACGGGAGGTTCCACCTTCAACCAGATCGACGAAGTGGAGCACGTCTCCCCCAATACCGAGGAGAACGAGGGGCCACTACGAACCTCGGCTTCCACCGAAGACGTCAGCTCGTCAGGCCGAGGCAAATCGCCACGGGTAGTGGTCTCGGCGCTATTTCCTCACCTCAGCCCTCGCACTGTGGAGGACGTTGCCGTCTCACTACGCCGAAGGGGCGTTCCTCGGGAGTTACGCGGCCCAGAGCAAACCTTGGGCCCCGAGGCTTCGTCCCGACCCCGTGCACTCCCGGCCCTGGGCGAGGCGAGTTCATCAGCGCCGAACCCTCGCCAAACGTCGGCGTTGCACGCCCCGGCGGTAGCCAGCTCGTCCATTCCAGACCCAGCAGAGGCCGACCAAACTATCGACGAGCCTTCCACTACCCGAAAGAAGATGCTCTTCCTGAACAGCGAGGTCGTTCAGCAACAGAGGTGCCTGCTTACCCGAGCTGAGACCGACGAAATCCACGCGTTGCTACGCGGTCGAATTCCTTATAAGGTCAGTCGGACGCTCGGAAACGTGATCGATCGTCACGTCGATGACTGGCTCGGGATCCACCTGGACTCCCTGAAGGCGCCTTTGACCTTTCCCTTTTCTCCTTTTCTTCTCGCTTTCCTGAAGTACTACGAGGTCCTTCCCGGGCAAATCATCCCGAACGCCCATCGGATGATCGCGTGTTTTCCACAGATCTGCACTCGGCACAAGCTGGTGTGCACGATGGAGCTGTTCAACTTCCTCTATGCCGTCAGGCCCCTCTCAGCAAAACACGGCGGGGGTTATTTAATGCTCCAGTCCCGAGGGCACCATTGCACTCTCACTAACGTGCCCGATAGCAATAAGGGGTGGAAAAATCGGATACTCTCGGTCGAGTACAAGTGGAAACTACCGGTCCCCCGAGTGTGGTCCACGCATTTCACCGAGCACAGCTTCCCGAAGCGGACTCGAGCTCTCACTGACGCGGCCGCGAAGATCTCCTCGGAGGTGTACGACTACCTCATCTTCCGCACCCCGGAGGGTTACAAGAAAGCCAACCTCGAGCCCCCAGACTACGGTCGCAGCGAGAAGTACGAGCCAGTGCCGATCGCCATTCCAACCGCCAAAGGTTTATCGGCCGAGCCAAGTCAAGGTCGACGAGATTGCTTTCGCCCAACTCTAACTCCTCCAGATCGGTTTTAATTGTCCGATCATCCGAGCTAACCTTTTTGTTACTTGTGCAGATATGGCGCCCGACAAAGCATTCGTTGCTCCGGCTGCTGCCCCTCGCCCCAAAACTAAAGTAGCCCTAGGGGCAAAGAAGGCCGCCGCCAAGCTAGCCGCCAATCCCCCCCGTCGTCAGCGTTCCTGCTCTGGCTCCTACCGACACCTCGTCGGGTGGAGGCACAGCCCCCGATCTCCCGGTCACTCACGGACCAAGTCGGCGAGGGAAGGAAAAGCGCCAAGAACCCGAGGTCGAGGAGGTTCTTACCCTGAAGCGCACTAAGCTCTCCTCCAGTACCCGACCTTCCGAGCTTCACGAAGGCCTGCGCGAGAGGGATGCGTTAGCCTCTACCCTCGTCGATCAGATAAGGGACAAGGTGCCCGGCATGGAGACCATCATGGGGTGGTCGTGCAACCGCCTCGGCGAGCAGATTGCCGAGGATATCCTCCGGGTAAGTTTTTGTTATCGAAATATCACATCCACCCTCGACCGGATGCAGATATCTAACCCTCTCAGCCCTTTCAGCTCACTCACACGACGACCGACCTCTTCTGTCGGGCTCGGGCCCTGGAAGGCATCCTGGAGAAAGAGGTCGTGCCTCTCCAGAAGCAAGTCACCGCAGCCGAGAGGAGGATCCAAGAGCTGGAGAAAGAGCTCACAGCCGCCGAGGGTCGGGCTGAGAAGGCATAGAAACAACTGGCCGAGGCTGAGAACCGAGCCGAGAAGGAGGCTATTAACAAGATGAAAGATGCCAGCAGCCTTGCTCGGTTCATCTGCACCATGAGGCCGTAGCCAAAGAGTTCCTCACCGCCTTCATCAACACGGAGGTCGGGGACCAGCTCACGTGGGTCTACGGGCAGTGGGCTTTCTCCTCGGGCTATCGAGCCATATAGGAATAGGTTCACACGGCCCTGACTGAGGGCCTCGAGGAGACCGACCTTCCTGCGGTGCTGGCCCTACTCCCCAGCGAAGTGGCCGACCCCGGCTCCAGGCCCTACTCCAAGCAGGGTCCTTCTAAGTGAGTGGCCGGTGTGAAAGAATTTTTGTGACATTTTGAACTGGCGGAGCTCGGCCCGCCCTTGTGCCGAGCACCTTGGGCTCTCTTGAATTATAAAACATTCGTTTTTCTTTTAACCCCGGTCTTTTTATTTTAACCTTGAGTTTACGAGATCGGGCACCTTGCTCCTGAGATGGGCACCTTGCTCCCATCGGCCTCGAAGGCCATTAGGTCGGCAGACCAACATAATCGGGCACCTTGCTCCCGAGATGGGCACCTTGCTCCCATCGGCCTCGAAGGCCATAAGGTCGGCAGACCAACATAATCGGGCACCTTGCTCCCGAGATGGGCACCTTGCTCCCATCGGCCTCGAAGGCCATTAGGTCGGCAGACCAACATAATCGGGCACCTTGCTCCCGAGATGGGCACCTTGCTCCCATCGGCCTCGAAGGCCATTAGGTCGGCAGACCAACATAATCGGGCACCTTGCTCCCGAGATGGGCACCTTGCTCCCAATAATCGGGCACCTTGCTCCCGAGATGGGCACCTTGCTCCCATTAATCGGGCACCTTGCTCCCGAGATGGGCACCTTGCTCCCATTGGCCTCGAAGGCCATTAGGTCGGCAGACCAACATAATCGGGCACCTTGCTCCCGAGATGGTCACCTTGCTCCCATCGGCCTCGAAGGCCATTAGGTCGGCAGACCAACATAATCGGGCACCTTACTCTCGAGATGGGCACCTTGTTCCCATCGGCCTCGAAGGCCATTAGGTCGGCTGACCAACATAATCGGGCACCTTACTCCCGAGATGGGCACCTTGCTCCCATCGGCCTGCTGACCCTTAGACTAGGGCAATAACGTCTAAACAAACTGAGCCGAAGCTCTTCATTTAAACAACATCAACTCATTACATTAGGGGGGCTTCTTTTGGCCCGATTACATCACCCATCATCCTAACTAGTGGCGGAATAGGACTAAATGCTCTGAGTTCCAAATCTGATCCACCGGCTTCCCTGTGGTAGTTTCCAACTTGTAGGTGCTAGGTCGGATCACCGCAGAAATGACATATGGCCCTTCCCAGGTCTGCGTGAACTTTCCGCCCTCATTTGGTCGGCTAGCTTTCCGCTCTCGGAGGACGTAATCTCCCACCTGGAAATATCTCGGCCGAACTCGGAGGTCGCGTGTCTGCTTTATTTTGTTCTGGTATTCAACTATCCTCCGAGCCGCGACCTCTCTCTTTTCCTCCAAGGCATCAAGCTCAGCGACCATCATTCGCTCGTTGTCAGTCTCATCGTAGCCGTGCTCTCGGGAGGTTGAGATCCAGGCTTCGATCTGTAGCCGAGCTTCAGCCCCGTAAACCAGTGCAAAGGGGGTTTCCTTGGTGGCCTCCCGAGGAGTCGTCCGATAAGCCCACAGCACGTATGGCAGCTCGTCTGCCCAACTTCGACCAGCGTCGAACAGCTTCTTCTTCAGTCCATCTAGGATCGTTCGGTTCGCGTTCTCGACCTGTCCATTTCCTTGGGGATACGCCACGGATGATCGGATGGACTTCGTTCCGACCGTAGCCAGGAAGCTTTTAAAATATTGGCTCTCAAACTGCCTTCCATTATCCGTGATCAGGTGCACGGGAACTCCGAACCGGGCGATGACATTTCTCCACACGAAGCGCGCACACTGCTGGGCCGTTATGGTCGCCAAAGGTTCCGCCTCAATCAATTTCGAAAAATAGTCGATAGCCACGATCAAGAACTTCTTCCGACCTGCCAACATCGGGAACGGACCTATGATATCCACCCCCCAGCGAGTGAATGGGATCGCGGTGCTGATCGGTTGGTAGAAGGTCACCGGCCGGCCGGGTGTCTTTGCAAATTTCTGGCAAGACTCGCACGTTCTGACGAGGCTTTCGCAGTCCAGTTGGATGGACGGCCAATAGTACCCCATAACCATGATCCGGCGTGCTAGCGACCTGCCCCCCTGGTGTGCCGAGCATAGTGCCGAGTGTAGCTCCTTCATGACAATGTCAGCTTCAAACGCATTCAAGCACCTCATCAGTGGGCCTCTATAGGATCGGCGGTACAAACGATCGTCCACGACCTGAAATCTGGGCGCTCGGAGCCTCACTTTCCGCGCTCGGTCCTCTTCTTCAGGCATCTTTCCGTCTAGGAGGTACTCTTTGAGGTCAGTAATCCACGGGTCCTGTTCAACTTCGACCGGCTCAACTTCAAGGAGATCAATGCAGGGCGCAGTCGCGTCTTCGATACGAGCTATTTTCGATATGTGCTCGGGAGCCTCGTGTACCAACCTCGACAACATGTCCGCATCAGCGTTGTTAGACCTGGGAATGTGGGTGAGCTCGTGGGCCTCAAACTGTTGCAGGGCGGCTAACACCCGATCTCTATAGATCGTCAGCTTATCCCCTTTTGTAACGAACTCACCGTTAACCTGCCCGACTACCAACGCCGAATCCGTTTTAGCTCGGATAGCCTTCGCCCCTAGCTGTCTTGCCCGCTGCAGTCCGGCGATTAGGGCCTCATACTCGGCCTCATTGTTGGTCGGCGAGAAGTGGAACAAGATAGCGTAATAAGCCTTGAAGCCCTCGGGGGTCGTGATGACTATCCCCGCTCCTGCTCCCCTCTTCCCGCTGGACCCGTCGGTGCTAACTTCTCACCATTCAGGGGCTTGAAGATTGTTCTGGTCAGTCTCAGTGTCTCGCGCAGTGCACTCCACCATGAAGTCAGCTAGAGCTTGGGCCTTGATGGACGGTCGAGGTTTATACTCCAAAGCGAATTGCGTCAACATCATGGCCCACTTAACCAGACGTCCCGAAGAGGTTGAGGTCCTGAGGATTGCCCCGATCGGCTGATCCGTCAACACTCGGACATTCTGGCCTTGAAAGTAGGGCGTCAGACGCTTCGCCGCCACAACTAACGCGAACACTACCTTTTCGAGCCGGGTGTAGCGGAACTCCGGTCCTTGCAAGGCATGGCTCACATAGTATACTGGCCGCTGTACCCCTTCACCGTCGATCCGACATAAAACCGCGCTGACAGCCCGATCTGAAACAGCAAGGTACACTTCCAAGTCTTCTCCTGGTTCGGGCTTCGACAAGACGATCGGGGACGTTAAATAAGCCTTGAGATCTTCGAACGCTGCCCGGCTGTCATCATCCCAAGTAAAGCCGCTGGACTTTTTTAGGATCTTGAAGAAAGGATGGGCCCGATCCGCCAGTTTGGAGAGGAATCGGCTGAGCGCTGCCAGTCTGCCTGTGAGTTGTTGCACTTCCTTAACACTAGTCGGGTGCTTCATATCCAAGATGGCTTGAATTTTGGCTGGGTTCAGCTCTATCCCCCGCTTGGTCATCATATAGCCCAAAAATTTGCCCGTTTGCACCGCGAAGGTGCATTTCTTCGGATTCAACCTTAGTCGGTGATTGCGCATAACTTCGAAGCAAGTGCGAAGATGGTCGGGATGGTCGGCGCGAGTAGTGCTCTTGACGAGCATATCGTCAACATAAGCTTCCATTGACTTCCCTAATAACCCTCCGAACACCGAGTTGACCATCCGCTGGTATGTTGCTCCCGCGTTCTTTAGCCCGAAGGATATCACCCGGTAACAGTATAATCCATCCGGCGTTACGAACGCGGTCTTTTCCTCGTCTGCTTCAGACATCATGATCTGGTGGTACCCTTTAAAGGCGTCCATAAAACTCATCAGCTCTGCCCCTGCAGTCTCGTCGACCATTTGATGGATGCTCGGGAGGGGGTACGGATCAAGGGGACAAGCGCGGTTCAGGTCGGTGTAATCAATGCACATGTGCCAGGCCGGAGGCTTGGGCACCAAGACTACATTCGCGACCCAATCCGGGTACGTAACCTCGCGGATATGACCCGCCGAGAGCAAGGCCTTGACCTCCCCTTTAACGAACTCCCGTCGATCGACGGACAGATGCCTCTGTTTTTGTTTAACAGGCTTAAGGGTCGGGTTGACAGACAACTGGTGGCAAATCACGGCCCTATCAATTCCGGGCATGTCCTCCGGGCCCCAAGCAAAGATGTCAGCGAATTCTCGCAACACCGTAAGGATTGATCGCCTGAGGTTCGGGCATAGAGAAGTTCCAATTTTAACACATCGCTCGGGCTGAGCCAGATTCAAGGGCACCTCTTCAATGGGCTCGGATGGCCCGGGCTGTTCTTTCTTTTCTTCGTCCTTTCGTCGGGCAATGGTGTTCACATGGGACGTGCTCTCCGTTTGCCTCTCCACAGCCCGGACGTATCACAGCCTTGCCGATCGTGGATCTCCCCGAACCATTCCGACGCCTTCCGGGGTTGGGAACTTCATGCATAGGTGCGGCATGGAGATAATGGCCTTCATCTGGGCTATTCCTGGTCGGCCCAAGATCACGTTGTGAACGCACGCCAAATTGACGACGATAAATTCCATCTCCACTTTCAAAATCTTGGGATAAACTCCGACCTCCACAGGGAGGACTACCATTCCCTCAGGGTGAACCATATCGCCCGTGAAACCCGACAGCGGAGTTCGGACCGGCGTCAAGGCCGACCTCACGATTTTTAGCCTGTTGAAGGCTTCGAGATATAGGACATTAACGCTGCTGCCAGTGTCCACCATCACCCTTCGGACCTCTCCGCAGATATCAACGGTAATCACTAGCGCCTCGGCGGATCGATCTCCTTCGAGGGGAAGGTCTCGGTCGGTGAAGGTTATCGGCTCGTCCTTCATTCTCTTCTCGGGTTGACTGGTGCTGATCGAGCATACGGGCAAGTCCCTCGACCAAGCTCGTCGACGGTCTGGATCGTCGCCCCCCTGCGGCCCGCCGAAGATAACATGGATGATCTGTTTCGACCCAGTGGCAGGGGGGTCATGGTCGGGTTCTGGCCCCTTATCTTTTTTCTCTTTGTCAGACTTCTTGAAATATTTCTTCCACCCCCGGCGTCGGTTCTTCTTCTTCTCGGCAGCAAATTGCGCCAGTTCTCCCGAGCGCAAGAGGTCTTCAATCAGCCCTTTGAGGACACGGTACTCGTCGGTTTCGTGCCCCCGGTTCCTGTGATAGGCGCAGTATTTGTCTTTATTGGGGCCGTCTCTCGCCGGGGCCGGGAGTTGGATCATATTGCAAGACTGAGCATACTCCAAGATTTCCCCGATCGGTCTTGATAGGGGGGTGTAGATCGGATTCCCATCCTGATCCTTCCTTCTGGGGTCGGGCTGTCGTCTCGTGTCTCTCCGACCTTGTCCTCCGGTTTCCAACAAGCGCTTAGCAGCGCTGGCTTCTTCGGCCACCGCGTGGTCGGTCATTCTCCTCAAGGCTTCCTGGTAGGTGTTTGGCTGATGGAGAACGAGGTCCTGATACAAAGGCCTCACTCGTAGCGTAGAGAGCAGTAAGTTGACCGCGGTGCGATCGTCTACCGGCTCTATCTTCGCCACGGCGGCCTTCCACCTTTCACTAAAAAGGGTCAAGGACTCGCCTTCTCGTTGCTTGGCCTTTTCCAAGGAGGTGAAGTGTTTCTTGGCGGCCCGCGAGATGGCAAAGCGGTGAATGAACTTCCTCGCTAGTTCGGCGAAGTCGGCGATGGATCCTGGTTCGAGGGACGCGAACCACTCAGCCGCCCCGACCGGTCAGGGTCGAGTAAAATGCTCAGCACATGACCGCGTCTGATACCCCCATCATCAACATGTTCCCGTGATAAGAGTTGATGTGTTCTTCCGGGTCAGTTCGCCTAGAGTAATCCTTGCTTGTCGACACACGGAGGTCCATGGGGTACGGCTGATTCATAATATCATGAGTAAACGGCGCTCGGAACAGATTGCTTTCCATCCCCCCGAGGCCGGCCTAAGCTTGTTCTTTCTTCCATTTGTTGAACTCTGCTCGTACTTGGTCGAGCACCCCCCGGGCTAAGCCCCGACTGGTCCCAGCATGACGATCCTTCTTTGGCTTTACATACGAAGAGCTCGTTTCGCTGGAATGGCTAGTTGTCGAGATGCTCATCGATTGAGGTCCTCGGGTGGTGCGTCCACGTGGTCGGAGATCGGGGTCGTCGATCCGGTCGAAAGCGCTGGTTCGCGTTTGCGATGTCTCCGCCTGTGGCACCCCCCCTAGGCCGGTCAGACGTACTAAGCCGAGACAATGCCGGCCTCCGAGCCGGTGCCGTGGGCATAGTTTCGGACCCACGGGATCGTCGCTCGAATTGGGAACGGTGCAGCGCAGGTGGGACGACAGGGATCGTCTCGGCAGTCGTCGCGTCCGGCCTAACAGGCATGGCGGGATACATCGGCTGCATAGGCGGGTACACATACGGCTGCGGCTAGAACCTCGGCGAAGTCGGCCACCACTGCATGGTTGGGTCCACTGGGTACTGGTACGGCATTGGTCTCCCCGGCATAGGGTACTGGTAGGGGACCGAGCCCCCAGGCATGGGGAAGGGAACGTCTTGGTGGATGGCGTTCACCGCCTCTGGTGGTGGCACCCCGGCCATGTTGTTGGGATCCACTCGAGAGCTCAAATGAGAACGAAGATCGTAGTTATCATCGGCTTCTTGGTTATGGAAGAAACCCATGTTCGGATACATGAAGGACCGGCTGTCGCAAAGTATAGCTTTTAAGTCGCGGTCCCCACAGACGGCGCCAAAATGATACTACAAAATACGAATACCAAGTAAAACCGGAAAATACGATCTCTTATTGCCTCAAGGATCCAAACCCGGTTACAAGTCAAGTAAGGGCTTAAAGGGCTCGGCAGGTCGGCAGTGGGCTTCCCTACTGTCCGAGCTCTCTCTAAGTCTTTGTCTAGAAATGGCCAAAAGATCCTCTCTCTCCTCATAAATGCGCTATTTATAAGGGAGTAAAGCGCGGTTACCGGGCCTTCGGCATGACGGGAACGTGGCGCGCATGCGCCCGCCTCACTCTACGCCCAAGCGGGAAGGAGTACGTGGCAGTCATTGGCACGCCGCGTCGTGGGCCCATCGGGAGTACTGTTCGGCCCGTGACAGCCGACCTCACAGCGGCCTCCCGACCAGCCGACTGCCCGACCGTACATCCTCCGATCGGGTCCAGAGTGTATCCGACCGGTCCTGGAGTATATTCACTATCAGGGACAATGACTACTTAAAAGCCTTCCAAAATTCTATTTTTTCTAATTCAATGATTACATTTTGAAAATTAATTTCTTATTCGTCAATTATCAATTTTCGAGTATAGAATAGATCAAATTCACCCTCCAATAGTTATATCATCATATCATGGATTAGGGTCCACTATGCACGTTGTGAATTCTACCAAGACGGTTAACGTATTATGTTCATGTAGTTAATATATTATGTACCTTTAATTTATATATTTAAATATGTATAATTTTTTGACTAATTACATGTGCATAATTTATTTATTGAATGTTCAGAATATGTTAAATACAAATACATAATTTAAACCATGGTTTATAAGGGATAAGGGTCAAATAGACCCTCCAACTATATACCAAAGTTCAATTAGACCCTTGAACNAGGGGGGTGTAGATCGGATTCCCATCCTGATCCTTCCTTCTGGGGTCGGGCTGTCGTCTCGTGTCTCTCCGACCTTGTCCTCCGGTTTCCAACAAGCGCTTAGCAGCGCTGGCTTCTTCGGCCACCGCGTGGTCGGTCATTCTCCTCAAGGCTTCCTGGTAGGTGTTTGGCTGATGGAGAACGAGGTCCTGATACAAAGGCCTCACTCGTAGCGTAGAGAGCAGTAAGTTGACCGCGGTGCGATCGTCTACCGGCTCTATCTTCGCCACGGCGGCCTTCCACCTTTCACTAAAAAGGGTCAAGGACTCGCCTTCTCGTTGCTTGGCCTTTTCCAAGGAGGTGAAGTGTTTCTTGGCGGCCCGCGAGATGGCAAAGCGGTGAATGAACTTCCTCGCTAGTTCGGCGAAGTCGGCGATGGATCCTGGTTCGAGGGACGCGAACCACTCAGCCGCCCCGACCGGTCAGGGTCGAGTAAAATGCTCAGCACATGACCGCGTCTGATACCCCCATCATCAACATGTTCCCGTGATAAGAGTTGATGTGTTCTTCCGGGTCAGTTCGCCTAGAGTAATCCTTGCTTGTCGACACACGGAGGTCCATGGGGTACGGCTGATTCATAATATCATGAGTAAACGGCGCTCGGAACAGATTGCTTTCCATCCCCCCGAGGCCGGCCTAAGCTTGTTCTTTCTTCCATTTGTTGAACTCTGCTCGTACTTGGTCGAGCACCCCCCGGGCTAAGCCCCGACTGGTCCCAGCATGACGATCCTTCTTTGGCTTTACATACGAAGAGCTCGTTTCGCTGGAATGGCTAGTTGTCGAGATGCTCATCGATTGAGGTCCTCGGGTGGTGCGTCCACGTGGTCGGAGATCGGGGTCGTCGATCCGGTCGAAAGCGCTGGTTCGCGTTTGCGATGTCTCCGCCTGTGGCACCCCCCCTAGGCCGGTCAGACGTACTAAGCCGAGACAATGCCGGCCTCCGAGCCGGTGCCGTGGGCATAGTTTCGGACCCACGGGATCGTCGCTCGAATTGGGAACGGTGCAGCGCAGGTGGGACGACAGGGATCGTCTCGGCAGTCGTCGCGTCCGGCCTAACAGGCATGGCGGGATACATCGGCTGCATAGGCGGGTACACATACGGCTGCGGCTAGAACCTCGGCGAAGTCGGCCACCACTGCATGGTTGGGTCCACTGGGTACTGGTACGGCATTGGTCTCCCCGGCATAGGGTACTGGTAGGGGACCGAGCCCCCAGGCATGGGGAAGGGAACGTCTTGGTGGATGGCGTTCACCGCCTCTGGTGGTGGCACCCCGGCCATGTTGTTGGGATCCACTCGAGAGCTCAAATGAGAACGAAGATCGTAGTTATCATCGGCTTCTTGGTTATGGAAGAAACCCATGTTCGGATACATGAAGGACCGGCTGTCGCAAAGTATAGCTTTTAAGTCGCGGTCCCCACAGACGGCGCCAAAATGATACTACAAAATACGAATACCAAGTAAAACCGGAAAATACGATCTCTTATTGCCTCAAGGATCCAAACCCGGTTACAAGTCAAGTAAGGGCTTAAAGGGCTCGGCAGGTCGGCAGTGGGCTTCCCTACTGTCCGAGCTCTCTCTAAGTCTTTGTCTAGAAATGGCCAAAAGATCCTCTCTCTCCTCATAAATGCGCTATTTATAAGGGAGTAAAGCGCGGTTACCGGGCCTTCGGCATGACGGGAACGTGGCGCGCATGCGCCCGCCTCACTCTACGCCCAAGCGGGAAGGAGTACGTGGCAGTCATTGGCACGCCGCGTCGTGGGCCCATCGGGAGTACTGTTCGGCCCGTGACAGCCGACCTCACAGCGGCCTCCCGACCAGCCGACTGCCCGACCGTACATCCTCCGATCGGGTCCAGAGTGTATCCGACCGGTCCTGGAGTATATTCACTATCAGGGACAATGACTACTTAAAAGCCTTCCAAAATTCTATTTTTTCTAATTCAATGATTACATTTTGAAAATTAATTTCTTATTCGTCAATTATCAATTTTCGAGTATAGAATAGATCAAATTCACCCTCCAATAGTTATATCATCATATCATGGATTAGGGTCCACTATGCACGTTGTGAATTCTACCAAGACGGTTAACGTATTATGTTCATGTAGTTAATATATTATGTACCTTTAATTTATATATTTAAATATGTATAATTTTTTGACTAATTACATGTGCATAATTTATTTATTGAATGTTCAGAATATGTTAAATACAAATACATAATTTAAACCATGGTTTATAAGGGATAAGGGTCAAATAGACCCTCCAACTATATACCAAAGTTCAATTAGACCCTTGAACTTAAAAAACTTTCAATTAAACCCTTAAACTTATTAAACTTGTGCAATTAACATATTTAAGAGGTTATCAAAAGGTAACCTATTAACTTTGCATACATGGCATCTTAGGTAGAATAATGGAATTCTATTTAAAAATTTAAAAAATTATATATTTTTTATAAAACTAATTAAAAAAATAGTTATGAACCTACGAATTATATATGGTCTAATTAAAAAAATTAGTTAAAAAACTAATTATATATATTTTTAACCTACCAATGAAGCCATGGCAGCCAAGCTGCCATGGACGATTGCCAAGGCAGCTTGGCTGCAATGTGTTTTTTTTTTAATTAAAAAAAAAAAAAAAAAAAAAAAAACAGCCACGGCAGCTTGGGTGCCATGGAAGCCAAGCTGCCACGGACAAGACGCAGCCAAGCTGCCCTGGACGATTGCCATGGCAGCTTGGCTGCCATGTTTTTTTGTTTTTTTATTTTTTTTTTATTTTTTTATAAATAAACATTATTATTTTAATATTTATAAAAATATAATTTTTTAAAAATGCTAATCTAAGTGGCATCTTATGTGGTATCTACGTGGCATATGACTTAGGAGTAACCTGTTATTATAGGTCAAATAGGTTAATTGCACAAATTTAACTAGTTTAAGAGTCTAATTGAAGGTTTTTTAAGTTCGAGGGTCTAATTAAACTTTGGTATATAATTGGAGGGTCTATTTGACCCTTATCCCAGTTTATAATATACATGGCTACACTATACTTTGTGTTTACAATCTCAATTAGAAGAATTTGAATCTACTATACTTTAACTTGAATTAAAACTTGAATTAAAAGTGGACCATTTAAATGACATTCTATACTAATTTTTTTGAACATAAAGAATTAAAACCTTCTCAATTTGGTTATTCTATTCAACATGCACGGTAACTTTTTTGAGTCTATTGAACGCAACATTTTTTTTTAAAGTTTCAGTATTTATTTGATTTTTTTAGAATTGAAAGTTTAAATGTAATTTTTAAAAGTTAAAATGTTACTTAACCAATTTTATTCAAAATATAAGAATAATATAAGAGCAACCTTAATAGATAAATTTTTTTCTTGGTTTTTGTCAGGTCATGAAGGAGAGGGAAAAAAGTTTTTAAAAATTTTTCTTTTTACAAATGAAATTTTTAAAAAATGAAACATTATTTACGCACCTAGCTAGTGTATGCACTGCATGTGCCAACTGGATGCAGCAGGTGTGCTTGACGCGCACCTGCAAGCTTTTGTTCTAAAAAAAATTAAATGATGTCAAAAATATTTTAATTTGTAAAAAAAAAAAAAAAACTCAATAAAAACCTCACCCTCATCAGAAAAAAAACAAACCCCACCCATCAAATTTTTGTTCAGAAAAAATTCCTCCAAAAATTACAATTGTAATTGCTTTAAGATCAGAAGATCTTGTATGTGCTAAACAAATTTTTCTCGAATGATGAATAATGAAAAATCTTGACAAAATGGAATCAAGAGATGATTTGACTAGCATAAATATGACAAACCCAATGCAACGTGACCTATCATTGCACTCAATACAAAAATATTTCTAGCAAGGACTGATACGAGTGTTTTGGAAAATGATATATGTACTATCATGAAATATAATTCTCACTACAGGTACACATTTTATTTTTGGATAAATAAAAGTAAAAGAATACAAACAGTGATCTATTTTGTTTTTTAAATCAATCAAATGATGACACCTCAGTAAGGAGTAAAATATGGAGTAGATGGTGAGAGTATATGTAATATTACTTGAGACTCTTGGGGCATTACATCAATTCGTCAATAGCCTGCATAGGAAAATATTTGGTGGACTACTGGACTCCTATTTTATATTCCAATTTTTACTCTTTCACAAGTTCTTGATTTAGACATTTTTTTGTGGACACACATGATAAAAATAACTAATTCTTGTTTGTCACATTAAGGAGTAGAAGTAAGGGAGTATGCCTAGTAGAACTAGCAAATTTTATTGTGGATCATGGTCCACACAGCATTGTGGACCATGGTCCAAAACGGTGTCCTTTCTTTTAATCAAAAGAAATGGCACTCGCTCCGTGTAATTAGCTCTACTTATATAATATATTCAATTTCATTTTATATATATATATTGTAGTTTCATTTCAGCAAAATTACAATTTCATTTTTGTTTCAACTACAGTTTCATTCGACATTATAAAGTAAATATGTTTGCTTACATATAAAAATATAAAATAATGAAACCAATATATTTTAATAAAATATAAAGTAATTACATATATTTGAAAATATGTAAAGTAAAACAAAATGTTTATAATTCATAAAATTAGTTCATACAAAAATTAATGTTCAAACACACAAATGTCAAATTGAAATTAGAACCAAACATATTGAAAAGAAAAATCAAAAAGGGTTTAGTTGAGATGGGGAAAGGATGTCATTTATTTAAAATAATAAGGATAATGATGGAAAAAAAAATATTAGAAAGCTACTAGCTTATTTTTGAGACACTATCTAAAGTAACATTTCAAAATAAACTCTTATTTTAAGCTACTAGCTTATTTTGAAAACATTACCAAATAAAACATATAACTTGTTAGTAACTTAAAATAAATTATAAACTCCTTAATAAGGTTTACAAAAAGCCTCTTCTCAATCAAAACATAAAATAACTATAAGTATCGACTCCAGTGATCTTACTCCGTGTGATGGAGTATTGTAAAAAACTTTGATTTGATAAATGTTGTGCACACAAGAAAGGCGACAATTCAAATGAGTTAATAACTGTATAAAAAATTAAAAACCAATTTGAGTGCAATCCTGCAAATGTAACAAAAAAATTTATTGGATTGCGCTAACAATTTTGTTTGTGCTATTTAATATTTGGTACCGTTTATTTTGATTGCATGAATACTTAATTTGCTCAACAAATCCTGGACATACCGGCTGTAACAAGTTGTTTAAAACAACTAACAATGTAAGTAATAATAACTTTATCAACACCCTTTTGATTAGATCTGTCATACAAAATTTTTTTAGTACAAATTTTTTTGGTATTATTTATGAAATATTACACCTGAACGGAGTTTATCTCGTGTACACTTCAAATAGTGATTGTGAGTTTTTCTGAATAAAGAAAAATTTAAAATTTCATAATATAAAAACTTAAATGCCAAACGCATGTTTTTTTTTTTTTTTGAAAACAAACGCATGTGCTTTATGTATACGGTGAATTAAAAATTTATATCTTAACATTAAGAGTAAGTTTGAAAACCTAGAAAATGAAAGAATTTTTTTTTTTTTTAATTTTTAGTGTTTGTTGGTTATTAACAAAAAATACTCATTCCAATTAAAGGAAAAATAGCTTATCATGGCAATAATATCTTTCAATATTTGTACGCGGAAGATATATTTTTTTTTTTTTTGGATATTTAAGTGATGTCAAGTGGGTGGGTTGTAGGGCTGTTAACGAACAGAACATAAAAGAACGGAGGTTGTTTGTGTTCGTATGTTAAGGATTTTGGAGTGTTTGTGTTCGTGTTCGTTTGTTAAGCGTTCGTTAATGTTCGCGAACATGTTCACGAACGTGTTAATTAACATTACCGAACATGTTCACGAACGTGTTCGCAAACGTTAATAAACACGCTCACAAACATGCTCATTTACGTTAATGAACACGTTCGTGAACACTTAATAACCAAACACCTACACATGTTCATGAACGCAATTTGTTTGTGAACAATAAATAATCTACGTTCACGAACAATTTTATATATATATATATATATATATATATATATATATATATATATATATATATATATATGTTTGGGAACATTATTAAACGAACACTAAACGAGCTTGTTCGCGAATACTTAGCAAACAAGCTTACCACTGTTCATACTCTGTTCGTTTATTAATCGAGCTCTAAATTTTGTTTGTTAATGTTCGTTTACCTTAATAAATAAACATAAACGAACGCTTACCGAGCTCGAACACGAGTAGCTTGTCGAAAGCTCTGTTCGCTAACGGCCCTAGTGGGTTGGCCCACCATTTGTATGATCAAACGGTACACAGAACTGTGTGGACCATATTATCAAATAATGTACATTCAGTATAAAAATAATATACTTCTAGCATATTAAAAATACACATTGTATTCAAGGAATGTACATTGTTTGTGTATTGAATGTACATTAGGTACATTCAGTACACAAATAATGTACATTTAGTATATTAAAAATGTACTTTTTGTTATGGTCTACACAGCACTATGTAGATCATGGTCCACACAATAATATAATTTGCCTTGTACGATTATTTAAACTTGATTTAGCTAGGTTGATTAAAATATGAGTCTAATTGGATTGTACCGAACAATAAAAATCTTAGTCAACCTATAGCCCAAAATATTTATATAAAAAAATTAATTTTTTTTCAATTTTTTATTTAGACCTATTACATTTATTAATGACCGATAAAAATATAAATTGGGCTTGGTCAGACCAAACAATAAAACATTTGACCCCGCCCACAACCCAAAAAAATTTATTAAAAAAAATTGTTCTTCAATCTATTTAGTTCAAAACTGTTACATTTCTACATCTACATAGCTAATAAGAGCCAATAAATTTATGCCCCTAATGTGAATTTAAAAATGTTGATGTAATTGTTTGCTGAAATGAATGGTTCATTTTTTATTTTAGTATTTTTTTAAATATTTTTCCTATTTTACCCTCTATTTTATCATTTACTTTTCTTAAATACACTTGTATTCTGTCAGTGTAAACTTTAATATTCCGTTTTATTTATTATTCTTAACTTACTCATTGATTTTCATAAGGAAAGTCTTAGGTTCAAACTCATCCCAATCAAAATTGACATAATTGTTAAACATATACTATGAATATATATTAAGAGTGTATTAAAAAATATAATACAATATTCAATATGAACTTTGATCAATTTTCACGCATTGGGCATTGATGAAACGGTATACCTAATTTACAGTATATATTCAACACATATGAAAAATTATGCTTATAGGATATCGAATGATACTTTGATAAATTCTAAAACATTAATTTAAAAATATCCATTAGACATCAGATTATTTGCGCAATGCGCGTGTGGTAACTTGTATCATTATCATTAAACACGGGTTGGATTGAGGCGGAACCATACAAAACAAGTTTTGAGAGGTGAATACCCAACACAAGCTATTTTCACCAATTAAATTTAAGAAAAAAAAAACCGTTCTTCATTTAAGAAAAGAAAAAAAAAAAAACAGAAAAAATAGAAGAAGAAGATCACTCTAAACTTTATCATGTCAAAATTCACATTTTAAATTATTAAAAAGTTGTCAAGCACCTTGTGCTCAGATGGCTTATAGTGACTCTCCCATATGGAAGATTGCTTTAATAGGTTGAGAAATTTTAGATG
The DNA here is from genome assembly GCF_003576645.1 of Ipomoea triloba. Classification (NCBI taxonomy): domain Eukaryota; kingdom Viridiplantae; phylum Streptophyta; class Magnoliopsida; order Solanales; family Convolvulaceae; genus Ipomoea; species Ipomoea triloba. The sequence continues at coordinate 9,905,487 of NC_044918.1, forward strand.
AACAGATACTACAATATGTAATAGGGTCAATTATATTAAAAAGAATTATTAAAAAGTTGAAATTTTATAAAGCATTGTTCCATGATTCATTTCGTAGTAGTGATATCGAATTTATCATAATCAAAGTGTACGTGCTGTTAACACACGAGAATATATCTAGTGAAATTATTGTTCCAAAATACGTGCATGTATGGTGCACCAAACTCATCATCACATGGTAGTATGGATTCACTGAATTCATTGCATCTAAGACATAGATTCATCCAATTAAATAGAATGCATTATTATTATTATTATTATTATTATTATTATTATTATTATTTAAATTCTTAAAAAATTAAAAGGATTCAAACATAAAGTGTTGGTGCTTTGAGAGTCATTGTTCTTGCAAATCCATTATGGTTCTATGATAGGACCAATATGCAAACATACTTTATATTTCCCTTTTCATTTCATGTATGATTTGATGTAATGAGCACGGTTTATAATTAATTTTATGTTTTATTTTTACATTGTTTTTATTTTATTTTTGTGTGTCTTAGTATCGAGATTTGAGAATATGCTAGTCATAACCCAAACTGAACAGCCCAAGAGCTTAATTAATGTCCAATCGTTATACCCTGCACCACGATGCACATAGCAATGTGCACCAAGTACGTAAACGACGTCGTTTCGATGTTAGTGGACGCGGACGCGAATGACTCCAGGGAATCTATTATCTATAATACACATAATCATTATCTATAATACACAATCATTATCTAGAATACACAGAACATTTGCCTATAATACACAGAATGTTTGCCCAAAATACACAGAATATTGACACAAAATACACAGATGTTAGTGGACGCGGACACGAATGACTCCAGTGAATTCATTATCTATAATACACATAATCATTATCTAGAATACACAGAACATTTGCCTAGAATACACAGAATGTTTGCCCAGAATACAAAGAATATTGACACAAAATACACAGAACTCATCCTCCTAACATTCGAATGAACAAACACATCACAACCTGTGCTAATAACGTGAATACACAGAATATTGACACAAAATACACAGAAATCATCCTCCTAAACATTCGAATGCACAAACACATCACAACATGTGTTACTAACATGAATACACAGAACAGTTGCCTAGAATACACAGAACGGTTGCCTAGAATACACAGAATGATTGTCTGAAATACACATAATATTAACATAAATACAGAAATCGGCCGAAACGGGAAACGTGATTTCCAAAAAAACGGACGGTTAGTTTACAATGCTCAAAACGACGTCGTTTACGTACGTGGTGCATATTGCTATGTGCACCGTGGTGCACGGTATAATTTGCCCTTAATGTCACAACCCAAGCATGATCTAGACCGTTAATTTTATGTTTTTTTTTCCTACATTGTATATATATATATATATATATAAATACATAATAAGTCTCAATCAAGGTATATCCTTGATTTATGTCCCTATTTTTGTATGTTAATAAAATGTACATATTTTACTTTTAAATGTTGTACACTTCAATGTTATTACACAAAATTATTCCTACTATATTCTTGTTATACAAAATTACCCTTACACCTTTAGTTTTTAACTCTATCATTATTACCATACACCTATATCTATCATATCTTTTTCCTATTCTTTAATTATCATTTTATTAAAATCATTATATAATTAATTTAATGTTTAATTATATTTTAATTAAATTTCTATAAATGGTAAATCATATATGTGTATATAAAATACATATATTATTTGTGTATATATCATTCAAATTATAAATTTTAACTATTTGTATTTATTAATGTTTTAATATTGGGCATAAATTTTCGCATCGCGCGTACAGAATACTAGTATATATATATATATATATATATATATAACCTATTAGCCATTATTGGGTGTATATACATATATAGGGAAAACGGCACTTTCGACCCCTGAATTATTTTACTTTTGAAATTTGGCCCCTCTAAATTGATTTGAACAAACTTAGTCATTCAATTGTTTATAATGTGGCACATTTAGTCCCTAGAATTATATAATTACAAAATTAGCTAATAAATCATTTTTTTTCATGAGATTATATTTGTCAATTACTCTACACATTAAAACTTCTTTCTCTCCCCATCTCCAACACATAATTTCTCATTAACGCTAATAACATTTCATCCTTGCGGACGAAAAACTGCATAAACCCGGGTTCACCACGAAACTTGATAAAAAATTAATTGCTAACCCGGGTTCACCATCAAAAACAAAAGACAAACTTGATAACATTTTTTTACTGGCTCTGTCTCAACTCATTTTTTTCATGCTTATGTGTGTGCGTGTGTATATATATATATATATATATATATATATATATATATATATATATATATATATATATATATATATATATATATATATATATATATATATATATATATATATATATATATAAAATTCTTTTGTCTTTTGTTTTTTATTACAAATTTTTTTTATCAAGTTTCGTGGTGAACCCGGGTTTATGTAGTTTTTCGTCTGCAGGGATGAATGTTATTAGCGTTAATGAGAAATTATGCGTTGGACATGGGGAGAGAAAGAAGTTTTAATGTGTAGAGTAATTGACAAATATAATCCCAAGAATAAAATGATTTATTAGCTAACTTTGTAATTATATAATTCTAGGACTAAATGTGCCACATTATAAACAATTGAAGGACTAAGTTTGTTCAAATCAATTTACAGGGGCCAAATTTCCAAAAGTAAAACAATTTAGGGGCCAAAAGTGCCGTTTTCCCTACATATATATTGAAAAAGTTTTAAAATTGACACTAGTAAAATTAATATAATGGGATTAATATATAATTAAAAATGTAGAATTTTTTTTTAAAAATTATTATTAAACAAACTAGTGTTCGCACCCGTGCAATGCGCGGAATGGATTTTCTATAATATTTTAAGAATATTTGAATCGGTATATAGTTACAGAAATTATAACATCAAATATTATATAGTGCAATTGAAAAGATGATTTGGATCGATTATGTTTTGTGATGTTATCCTTGCATGAATTTGACCAAATAATTGTTGAATTAATAACTAATGTGTAGATGTAAGCATTCGGTGCTGGAACTTTGAGGATTTTATATATCATTGTTTAGGATTTGTATAACTTGACAGATTTGCTCTTTGAAAAAAATATAATATCACCAGTTCAAATTACACATTATCGAAAACCTCTTGATAGACGACATTGGTAGTACTAATAGAATCTTGTCCATCATCGTCTAGCGCTAACACCTTCAGGCCATCAGGATGGGTGCGTTAGGAAAATTTCACGTACAATTGACCGTGATTAAACACCGATTTGCCCATCATGAGTTAGTGTTTGACCTACTCTTTTGTTGATAGTCATGGCATATGTGAGCATTAATGAGAATTGTTTACGCTGAAACTTGAAGGGCAATCTCATATCAGAAGGAGTGAAAGACATTCGATGATAAGAACTTTGGTTTCTTCATGTGTCCAATTAACTATTTTTGCTTCGACAATGCGATCTGTCAATCTTGTGATAATGAGACGCGTACCGTGGCAAAGACCAAGAGGTGTGGTCTATGTTTTGCAATAACATAACAGGTGCACCAACGTTTAATGTCATGAATGATTATGGAGTCCAAACAATCTCAAACTATTTAGAAATTCAGGAGTGTGTACTTTTGATAGATTTTCACCGTCTGATTCTGTCTTACACAAATAGTCACAACTTAAATATGTTCGTCATTCTTTAGTGTTCATGTCGCACATGTATTGATTAGTTTGATAATAAAATCAAATGAGTACATAATAATTAACAAATTAATTGGAGTAAATCAATAATTTAAAACAAAAAATAAATCAAAACTTATATAATAAAATATAAAGATCATTACAAATAATTTGAATTTGAGTTGTATTACCATTTCTATGCATATTAATACGTGTTCTTGGAGAGCAAACCATAATTCACCGTACAATGCTTCACTACCGACCACTGCAATAGAATATATTACGTTGCAGAACTCTATGTACAATTATATTACAATTAATAATTTTAATCTAAAATTGTATTACGAATAAGAAAGTAGAAAATAATATATTGTATTAAGGATTATATTAAAATATTTTAATGTACAACTGTAATATGAATATGAATTGTATTACCATATTTTACAACAATATTACACAAACCTTAATAGTATAGGTCTATTTTGGGAGGAAAATTAAAATTGAGGATTTTGTTTCTATTAATAGTATATATTATGTTGCAGGAAACTATATGTACAATTATATTACGATTAGTAATTTTAATCTAAAATTGTATTACGAATATGAAAGTAGGAAAAGAGATATTTTATTATGAATTGTAATAACATATTTTAATGTACAATTGTAGTACGAATAAGAATTTTATTAGCATATTTTCAATATTACAGAAACCTTAATAGTATATGATTGTTTTAGGCGAAAAGTTAAAATAAAGGATTATGTTTTTATTAATAGTATAGATATAGATTACATCACAAGGAAAGTATATGTACATTTATATTACGATTAGTAATTTTAATCTAAAATTGTATTATGAATAGGAAAGTAGGAAAGAATATACATTGTATTTGGAATTGCATTAACATATTTTAATGTACAATTGTAGAACGAATAGGAATTGTATTATCATATTTTACAATATTACGCAAACCATAATAATATAGGATTGTCTTAGGCGGAAAGTTAAAATTGAGGATTTTATTTTTATTAATAGTATAGATTACGTTGTAGGGAACTATATGACTATATATAAAGTTATATTATGATTAGTAATTTTAATCTAAAACTGTATTACGAGTATGAAAGTAGAAAAAGTGATATTGTATTAAGAATTGTAATAACATATTTTAATGTACAATGGTAGTACGAATAAGAATTTTATTACCATATTTTAGAGTATTACACAAACCGTAATAGTATAGGACTATATTATGCGGGAAGTTAAAATGTAGGATTTTGTTTTTATTAATAGTATAGATTAAATATCTGGGAAATATATCTACAGCTATATTACGATTAGTAATTTTAATCTAAAATTGTATTACGAATAGGAACATGAAAGAATATATTATATTAGGAATTGTATTAGCATATTTTAATGTACAATTGTAGTACGAATAGGAATAGGAATTGTACGTATTACCATAATTTACAATATTACGCAAACCTTAATACTTAATAGTATAGGTTTGTTTTGGGAGGGAAGATAAAATTGAAGATTTTGTTTTTATTAATAGTATAGATTACATTGCAAGAAATTATATGTACAGTGATATTACGATTAGTAATTTTAATCTAAAATTTTATTATGAATAAAAAAGTAGGAAAAAAGATATTGTATTAACATATTTTAATGTAAAATTGTAGTACGAATAGGATTTGTATTATCATATTTTACAATATTACGCAAAGCTTAATAGTATAGGACCGTTTTGGAAGGGAAGTTAAAATTGAGAATTTTGTTTTTATTAGTAGTATAGATTACATTGCAGGGAATTATATGTACAGTGGGATTGTACTAACATATTTAATGTACAATTGTAATACGAATAGGAATTGTATTAGCATATTTTACAATATTTCACAAAATTTAATAGTATATGATTGTTTTGTTTTTATTAATAGTATATATTACGTTGCATGGAATTATATTATATGTACAATATATTAGCTAGGATTAGTAATTTTAACGTAAAATTGTATTACTAATAGGAAAGTAGGAAATAATATATTGTATTACGAATTGTATTAACATATTATAATGTACTACGTACAATTGTAGTAAGAATAAGAATTGTATTACCATATTTCACAATATTAAACAAACCGTACTAGTATATGACTGTTTTAGGCGGGAAGTTAAAATGTAGAATTTTATTTTTGTTAATAGTATAGATAATCTACGTTGTAGATAACTATATGTACAGTTATATTACGATTAGTAATTTTAATCTAATATTGTATTTCGAATAGAAAGTAAGAAAAGAGATTGTATTAGGAATTGTAATAACATATTTTAATGTACAATTGTAGTACTAATAAAAATTTTATTACCATATTTTACAATGTTACACAAACTGTAATAGTATACGATTTTAGGTGGGAAGTTAAAATGTAGGATTTTGTTTTTATTAATAGTATAGATTAAATTGTATGGAAATATATGTACAATTATATTATGATTAGTAATTTTAATCTAAAATTGTATTACGAATAGGAAAGTAAGAAAGAATATATTGTATTAGGAATTGTATTAACATATTTTAATGTACAATTGTAGTACCAATATGAATTGTATTACCATATTTTACAGTATTACGCAAACCTGACTGTTTTTGACGGGAAGTTAAAATGGAGGATTTTATTTTTATTAATAGTATAGATAGAGATATCTAAAATAAAGAAATTAAATCTCAATTTTTACCTTATTTTTCTCTCCCTTTATAATTGCAAAGGAAATTTTAAAAATGTGAGTTATGTTACGTTATGTTTATTATTTTATATTATATAGTCCTAGTGTTTGTTGTTAGTCAATGTTCACTTACCTGTAGAATAGGGGAGGTTATAGCTACCTCTCTTATAGATGTACTAGGACTCTGTAATTCAGTTACTATTGCAATCTAATCCTACGTTCATCTGGTATCAGCCGGAATCACGATCCTCTCTTCCCGTAACATCCCATACACTACCTTTCCGATGGCAGCACCGTCCGGTGAATGAGCGATCACCCCCTCACTTGCTATTACCTCACCGCCGACTCCTACCCTTTCATCGGCGAATCACCATATATCTATCAAACTAAACGCCAGAAATTATATCTATTGGAGGACACAAATACTGTCGTTGTTACGTAGCCAGGGATTGTTGGGATTCAACAGGATCACCAGCCACACTCTTCGCTGCTGCACCGGCGTCTGCTACGTCGCCGGCAGTGCCGAATCCTGCCTACCTGCCATGGATCCAACAGGATCAAGCCATATTGTCGCTGATTGTCTCCTCGCTTACGAGCGAGGTAATGTATCTTGCGGTTGGCAAGGAAACATCACGCGCTGTTTGGGATTCAATCATAGCGGCTTTAGTGTCACAATCCCGAACACGCTACCTCAGTTTGCTTTAATAATTCCAGACACTTCGCCAAGGGAGTTCGACGCCGGCGGAGTATCTCGATCAAGCTCAAATGATCATGGAGGCGTTATCACTCGCCGGCCGGCCCCTCTCCGCCGACGAGCAGATTCTGTACGTGCTCCGGGGATTGCGTCTGGAGTTTCGTGCTATGGCGAGCACCCTCACCGCGTCTGCAATGCCATTAACCCTACCTTAGTTGGCCGATCACTTACAGGCTCAGGAGTTCATTCATGCCGATGAGTTCGTCGCTGCTGATTCATCGGTGTCACAGAATTCCCCCGCTGTTTTCTTCGCCGGTCGCGGACGAACTGGATCGAGCGGAGGTGGAGGCCGTCAGTCTGGCAGTCGAGGCGGCAGGAACTGGCGAGGCCGTGGCTCCAGCAACACTGGCCGCGGCGGCAGAGGCGGCGTACCGCGCTGCCAGATCTGCAGGTCTCATGGCCATACGGCGGTGACCTGCTTCCGGCGGTATGATGATCGGCCGGCAAACCAGGCGCGCGCTGCATTCGCTGGTGACTCGCCGGCGACGGTGACGGCTGAAGCCTGGTATCCTGACAAAGGGGCCACCTCCCACGCCACGCCTGATGCGTATCTGCTCGACCATTCCGAACCATACTCGGGGTCTAATGTTCTGAAAGTAGGAAACGGTACAGGTTTGGACATATCTAGTGTAGGTTGCACGGTTATCCCATCTGCGTCGCACCCCTTAAAAATGTCAAATATTCTTCATGTCCCTAATTTATCGCTCTCATTACTGTCTGTTTATAAGTTCACGAACGAAAATAATGTTTATTTTGAATTTCACAAAAATTGCTTCTTTGTGAAGGATTCACCAACTCAGGCAGTTCTGCTTAAGGGATTCACATCGGGTGGTTTGTACCGGTTACCTCTTCCAAATAATCACCACGCCTTTCTTACCGCCCGAGCCTCACCCGTCACTTGGCATCAGCGTCTGGGTCACCCGCATGGTCAAGTCTTACAGCGTGTTTTGAAACACTGTCCAGTCACATCTTCTAGAGTAGGTTCGTTAGACGTTTGCTCGGCGTGTCAACTCGGCAAGTCGTCTCGGTTTCCACTAGATAGGGTGCAGAATAATACTCGAAATGTACTCGATTTAATTTTTACAGACATTTGGGGTCCCTCACCTGTTATTTCTAGTTCAGGTTGTCGGTATTTTGTGTTATTCGTAGACGATTATTCACGATATACCTGGTTTTATCCTATGAGTGTAAAATCTGATATTTATAAAATTTTTGAAGTTTCTATGAGTGTAAAATCTGATATTTATAAAATTTTTGAAGTTTTTCGGGCGATGGTAGAACATATTTATAAAATTTTTGAAGTTTTTCGGGCGATGGTAGAACGACGGTTTTCGCGTTCTATCAAAGTCATCCAGTCTGATTTAGGCGGCGAATATCGTCGATTACACACTATATTTGAATCTCTTGGTATTATACACCGACAATCCTGTGCGTATACGCACGAACAAAATGGGAGGGTAGAGCGCCGTAATCCGCACATTGTAGAAACAGGGTTATCCTTACTTGCCCAAAGCTCCACACCCACTTAAATATTGGGACTTCACTTTCGAGTCTGCAACCTTTTTAATCAACAGCTTACCCTCCTCGACTATAAGCTTTCAGACTCCTCATTACAAAGTATACAATGTCCATCCACCATACTCTTTCTTTCGAGTCTTTGGGTGTCGGTGTTTTCCTTATCTCCGGCCCTACAACCGTCACAAAATCGAGTATAGGTCCGCACCTTGTGTCTTCCTAGGTTATCCAGTTTCTTATAGGGGATACCGTTGCTTAGATCTAAACACTGGAAAAGTCTATATCTGCCGTCATGTCCGCTTTGATGAAAACATTTTTCCCTTTCAGGCTAAATTGCAGGAAAGTGAACCACCGGACACGCCTACTGCGCCATGGGCTACTGCTCCGTTACATACAAATGCGCCTCCAATGCCGCTTAATATGCCGCCTTTATCAAACACCACTGACACTCCGGACCTACATCCGTCTTCATCTCGAACAGAGTCTGATGTACAGTTGTCAACATCAACTACAGGGCCACTTGCTACTACTACTCAGGCAACGACTGGTGGACATGCTATGAGAACTCGCAAAAAGACTCGGGGAACTGGTGAGCAGTTTTATGCTCTTCATACCACCACGGATCTGACCTGTTATACTCAAGCGGTCAAACATGTGCATTGGAGGGATGCGATGGATCAGGAGTTTAATGCGTTACTCCACAACAACACCTGGAAATTAGTGCCCGCATCGCCACTCATGAATATTGTGGGGTGCAAATGGGTGTATCGCACCAAACGGAAGGCCGACGGTACCATTGAAAGGTATAAAGCTCGTCTCGTTGCAAAGGGTTTTAACCAGGTTGCCGGGGAAGATTTTTTCGACACTTTCAGTTCGGTCGTTAAACCTACCACTGTCAGACTATTATTTTCTCTAGCGGTTACTCATTCCTGGACCCTCCGTCAACTCGATGTCCACAACGCATTTCTGAATGGTCATTTGCCAGAAACGGTTTATATGAAGCAACCACTTGGGTATGAAGATCCCCTACATCCTGATCATGTCTGCCATCTCCAGCGTTCCCTTTATGGTTTGAAGCAAGCTCCACGCGCTTGGTTCAAGCGGCTACACGATTTTTTAATCTCTACCGGCTTCTCGTCCTCCAAAACTGATGTGTCGTTATTTTTCTACACTTCTGGTGACTCTCGGGTATATCTCCTTGTCTATGTCGATGATATCACTATAATGGGTAACGACTCGGCCTTGGTTGACTCTCTACTTCGTCGTCTTTCTTCTACATTCAAAATCAGGGATCTAGGCACGCCAGGATTCTTCCTCGGCATTGAAACTCTGACATATGGTGGGGGTTATCTTTTGTCTCAGAAACGGTATATGCAGGACATTCTCAGTCGGGCTGGTATGACTGACTGTAAGGCTTTGGCAACACCAGCTGCAGTCACTCAATCCACATCTCCCTCTTTGGAGCCTTTTGATAATCCGACTCAGTACCGTCGCATTGTGGGGGCTCTGCAGTATCTCTCCATCACTCGGCCGGACTTATCATTCTCTGTTAATCGTCTTTGTCAGTTTATGCATTCACCTACAGCAGAACACTGGTGTCTACTCAAGCGGGTTTTACGTTATGTCAAAGGCACGTTAGACATGGGATTGCAGGTCACTCCATCGTCACATTCTACTTTGCATGGTTATTCTGATTCAGATTGGGCTGGGTGTCCGATTGACAGAAAGTCGACTAGTGGCTATGCCACTATGGCTCTAATATGATTTCTTGGGTCTCCAGGAAGCAGCGCACGGTTGCTCGTTCGTCTATTGAAGCTGAGTACAAAGGCTTAGCCGACGTAGCTGCTGAAGTCACATGGGTTGTGTCCTTGCTTCGCGAATTACGGCTACACTCTGGTCAGCCTGCGACGTTATGGTGTGATAATCTCGGCGCTACTTACATGGCAGCAAATCCCGTCTTTCATGCTAGGACTAAGCATGTTGAAGTAGATTATCACTTTGTTCGCGATAAAGTTGCCTCCGGGGAGTTACAAGTTTGTTTTGTCTCCACTCAAGATCAGCTTGCGGATATCTTCACCAAACCACTGCCTGCTCCACGTTTTCAGACTCTTCGTGCCAAGCTCAATGTTGTGTCCCCCCAACCTTGTGCTTGAGGGGGCATGTGAGTTATGTTACGTTATGTTTATTATTTTATATTATATAGTCCTAGTGTTTGTTGTTAGTCAATGTTCACTTACCTGTAGAATAGGGGAGGTTATAGCTACCTCTCTTATAGATGTACTAGGACTCTGTAATTCAGTTACTATTGCAATCTAATCCTACGTTCATCAAAAAAATAATTAGATTAAAAATCACCAATTAAACTCTTCTCTCCAAGTAATCCTTTTTTTTTTCTTCTTTCTAATCTCTACATATCTATAGAAGCCTAACTGTCTAAAATTGTATTATTTATTTTTAATGAACTAAAAATTGAAAATATTTTTCTAATAGTTTTTTTTTTCTAATTTTCATTTTCAAGTTTGTAATAAGTGAAGAAAAGAAAACATGACTTTCTTGAATCTTAATAGGATTATAGGCCACAAAGCTACGTACAAATCAAAAATTGGAGAAATTTGAAATTTTAAATATATTTTTTGGGAAGGTGTGAATGCCAAGTGTGTTCAGTGTGGATTTCTTATTTGTAAATTATCACGAGTTGAATAATTAGTTGATCATGCATTACTTTTTGTTTTGAATTGAAACGCTAATTTATAAATCATTTTATAAAAACTTGAATTTCATAAGAGAATTATGAGTGAAGAAAAATATTATTGATAGGGATTATTCTCCATACGTATTACTTGTACGGTGATCGATTTCGAACCTTGGGATCGGATGACCCGATCACGACCGGTCAAGATGCATGACCTAGTCCCCCGATCATGCCTTGTCTTGAGCTAAGCCGAGTGGTAATCTCTGGGAGGGCTCTCAAAGCCTGTGTTTTACCAAGCCATCTAGGTTGGACTGGCCTTTATAGCCTTGGAGCACCACCACGGTAATGACCAGAAGGCGCTGACACTTGGCCTCTTGACTTCGGGCCATCACCCGACCCTGTGCATGGCCTCCACCCGGAATGCATGCCGCGGGGCCAGTACCTATCCCCTGACACCCTATAAATACTGCATTTATTGCTCGAAAGGGGGGCTTTTGACTATTTCTTCTAGATAGTTAATAACTCGGAGACCTCTAGCCTACTGCCACGTTGCCCGGGCTATATCTTTATTAGCATACCTGACCCGGAGTTTTGTTGGAAAATAGCACTAAAAATGACATTTTAAGTGGCAATTTTGTGGTACAATTTAAAGTGGGGTTCAGATCCGATTTGGGTCGGGTCAATGTGGATTCGGGTTCATCGTAGTTAGACGAAGAGATCCATATATTGTATGCTCAAAATGAATAATGGTGAATGAGAAATTGGTTCTCAAAGTAGACCCATTTGAGATGGAATTTGGGTGAGGAAAAGTTTATGTAGTTCTGTCCCACATTGGTTGGGAATGAAGATTTTCTCCACTATAAATACAAGAGTCTTTTTATGACTAAGTAACTTATATAGCATAGAGGCTCTCTCTCGCGCGCAGGGGGGTGCAAATCAAATCCCAAACTGAGCATGAAAAGGCTTGATTCGTGTACGTCGGCACCTGAGCGACCTACTGGATCAATCATTATTTCGTGTACGTCGGCACCTGCGGGTACGAAATCACTGGATCAATCATTATTTTGTAGTGGGTGTAAATGTTTGCTAAGTGGGTGGAGGTTACACTTGGGAACGACCTTTCACCTATTGGATCTGTTGATAGAAATGACTCCTTGGTCCAATCATTATTTCAGAGTTATTTCTTTTGTAATGGACTTGTAGTGGGTGTAAATGTTTGCTAAGTGGGTAGAGGTTACACTTGGGAAATTAAATGCCAGATTTAATGCTATGATCCCATCCTCTACTATATAATTCGTAGGTGAGCAGATGATTTGGAACACACAATAGAACACACGAATACACTGCTTTCTACCCTCAAACCACTGCTCATCTTTCCTTCAAGCCACCTGCGTTCATCCCACACCCTAGTTCGCCAGATCCCGAGTCTGTGTGCTCAAACGCAAGGATCGTAGTACGTTTTATCCTGGGAAACCTAGACCGCAACGCTCCAGCACCCCGGGAGGCGGTAAATAAGGTTTTAAGGACAGTGGCAACACGACTTGTGCTTCCAACCACCCCGAGATCGTCCTGTTTTCATCCTTTTGACAATTCCAGGTTTATTCAACCTTTTGTGGGTTAATTTTCCTGGTTATTTATTTCTGTAATTTTCCATTTTCTAGTGATTTTCGAGAATCATTTCCTTATTTACCCCAAGTCGGTTTGGGATCGTAGATTGTACAATACACTCTATACCTGTCACATCAGTAATAGATCATACTTATCCGTATTGCAATACATAATATAGTATAATACCATTGAATTGAACTTAGTAGTTATCATTGCCATTGACGTACTATAAATATAAGAAATTAAGAAAAGTGAGATTGCCTTGATTAATAGGATTATCTTTTAGAAGGTAATGTAAACTAAGGTTACAACTTACATTGTGTGTTTTCAGATTACGAGAATGTAATATTTACATGTTTAGCTAGTTGATGTTATTAGGGGTGTGCGTTTCGGTCTTCGGTTCGGTTTTTCAGTTTTAAAAATAATTAAACCATTAGGTTTAACATTAGAGTTCGGTTCGGTTTAAAACGGTTCGATTTTGGTTCGGATTTAATTCAGTTTGGTGTTCGGTTCGATTTACGCCCCCGAATTTCAACATTTCCTAGGCAATAAGGCGGTCGGGGGCACCAAACTTAACGGGCGCCATAATAACTATGCATGAAACATCACATAACCCAAATCCAAAATCTAATATCTAAATATTAAATACCAACATAACAAATTAACAATTCAAACAAATTAAAATAAAAAATAAAACTAGAATTAAAATTCCAGAATTGGAATTTTCAAACTGGAATGAATTTGGAAATTATTCATTCCAGTAAACTGTATATATATATTATATATACATACATACATACATACATACATACATACATACATACATATATATATATATATATATATATATATATATATATATATATATATATATATATATATATATATATATAT
>NC_044918.1:9919534-9989564 GCF_003576645.1 Ipomoea triloba
ACATATATATATATATATATATATATATATATATATATATATATATATATATATATATATATATATATATATATATATATAGATTTTGGTTCAAATGCGGCGGCGAGTTCCGGTGCGGTCATGCGGCCTAATCTGCACCGTCCAATTTCATTAATCTTACTGAAATTCGCGTATGTTTAAGTGGGGTTATTATGGTAACTTTAGTATTTATATTACATGAATTGGGGGAATGGTGCATTTTAGTACATAGTGTGGTGCTTTTGAATACATATTGTGGTGCGTTTTATTACGTATGTTGGTGCATTAACTGTGTTGTGGAATGATGTGTTTTAATCTATCCGTTGGTGCATTTTCATACGTAGAATGATGTGTAACTGTGTTGTGGAATGGTGTGTTTTAATACGTCGTCAGGTGCATTTTAATACATTGAATGGTGTGTATTTTAACACATTGAATGGTGTGTATTTTAACACATGTGTTTCTAATAAGTGTGGTGCATTTAATACGTATAATGGTGCATATTTTAGCACATGTTTTTTTTTTTTTTGAATACTAGCACATGTTTTCTAATTTGTGTAAATAGTGTATGCTTATAATCTGACATTAGGCACGTTGTGGTACATTTTAATACCTAGAATGATGTGTTTTATTAAATATATTGATGAGTTTTAAGTGAATATACGCATTTGGTATATTGTGTGGAATGGTGTGTTTTATCGGTCCTCTGGTGCGTTTTAGTACGTAGAATGGTGTGTTCTGTAACACATATATATTACGCGTTGATTTGATGAGTTGATATAATCTAATGGCTGAAAATAGGCCACATGGCCACACCTAATGACCAGGCCACACCTGATCATGACTCTTTCTCTCTCTCTCTCTATATATATATATATATATATATTATTTATAAAAAATATTCATTTATTTATTAATTATATATATAATATATTTATATATTTATTATATATAATATATATTTATATTTAATTAAAAAATCGTTCAGATTTTTATTCGGTTCAGTTTTTAACCGAACCGTTCGGTTCTTCTAAAACATGAACCGATCGATTTTTCGGTTCGATTTAAAATCAAACCGAACCTCTTCGGGCCGGGTCGGGTTGATTCGGGTTACCCGGACTGTTTTGCCCAACCCTAGATGTTATATTGCATAATTTACTTAAAATGTCATCAATATACAAATAAATAAATAAAGAAATAAAAATGATATATATATATATATATATATATATACACACACACATTACTGCATATTATTATATTAATATTTTTTTAAAGCACTGCATATTATTTATAAATTTGTAAATATGTATAAATGTATTGTTGTTGTTGTACGTTATACTCCGATCCGCAATATACAAAGACAGCCGTTATACCGTGGACCATGGGTCATAACTGATATTGCAGTTGTGTTGAAAAGGAACTGCAATTGCGCGGAACAGATGCCGTTTCATCCGTCTGAAACTGCAGTTGTGTTGAACTGATACTGCAGTTTTGTTGAACGGATACTAAAGTTGTGTTGAACGGATACTACAGTTGTGTTGAACGGATGAACAACCTCTGTTCCGCGCAACTGCAATTTCCTTTCAACACAAATGCAATATCTTTTCAACACAACTGCAGTATCCGTTCAATACAACTACAGTATCAGCCATGATCATGGTCCACAATGCATTGTGGACCATGGTTCATAGTATAATTTGCGATATAAAGACTAGGTGATAACTTGATAAGAGAGAAGTTGAAATATTGAAAAGTAATCTACAAAAAAAAAAAAAGAAAAAAGAAAAAAAAAAAGAGAGATTGGAAGTTTTTTTTTTTTTTTTTTTTTTTTCTCAAAGAGATTGGAAGTTAAGTACTCACATTACATTCTTATGTGGTGGTAGATTATAGAAGTAATTATATAATTTGAACCAAACAAAATTATGGAGCATTACTTATCCATATTATCCACTTGTTATGTCATGGACCCGCCCCGAATCCATGTTCACAATTTCATAATTTCATGTTCACAATTTCATTATTTCATGTTCACAATTTCATAGCACTAATCCATGTTCACAATTTCATAATTTCATGTTCACAATTTCATTATTTCATGTTCACAATTTCATAGCACTACGTTCACAATTTCATAACTCTATGTTTAATATTATAACACAATTTTTGAATCTATATAACAAAATTGTGAATATTGAGTAATGTAATTTTGTATATTTAGATCTAAAATTGTGAATATAAAGTTTTAAATTTGTGAACATAGAGTTCTAAATTTGTGAACATAGCGTCGAGTCCACCTTATAAGGTAAATCCGAGTCCATAGCACCCATATTATCTTGGTGGACTTTGTTTGATAAATGAACGGTAACTTAAATTAAGAGTTTGAGATATGGGTTTACATTGTGCCATAGTCTGAGTACAATCTTAACCCAAGTGGTTAAGTGGTTGAACAGTGAATAATACCCCTATAAAACATATTTGAATATAATTCACGGATGTAGGCAACTTGTGGTAAGGAATTAAGATTATGTCTAGGTGATGTATGTTTTTAGAGAATAGAATATAGAGGCGGATTACTTGATGAATGTCTCATTGTGTTATGATCAGTTTTTTATCACCCCTCAATCTTTTCTTTTGCAGATTTTGAATGAGAAAAAATTATGTACTTCAGAGTAAAGATTTATTCTGGGGTAAAATCAAATACTATCAAAGCGGACAGATCTGTCTCACTATGGGCCTAATTTCTGACGGATTTTTGCGGGTCTGCCCGTTAGGCACACGGGCCACAGGCTAAGGTTTATGTAACTCTAACCCGCCCCACGTTATTTTTTTTTTTTTTTTAATGTAATGCCTACACATGACTATATATATATATATATATATATATATATATATTTGTTTCATGGATTTTTATTTATGAGACGAGTAAGATTTTTCATAAATATTGCATTTTTCCTTAAAAGTATTATAGTTTCTTTCTCATAAGTAACTCTTCAACCCCTAAATGTTACTAGTACATTTTTTTCAAAAGCAACAGATTTTTCATAATAAGAATTACACTTTTCCTTATAAGTAATAATCAATTTATTAAGGAGAAATCATCATTTTTGTCCCTCAATTGTTTCTCAATTGCAAATGTAGTCCATAGTTTTCAATTTCAACTAATTTGATCATCGATTTGTTTAAAATTTTGTCAATTAAACCCTTCCATGGACCAAATAGACGAAATTTTAAAAATGTGACATTCACCATTTTGGTCTCTAGAAGGGTTTAATTGACGAAATTTTAAATAATTCGATGATCAAATTGATTGAAATTGAAAACTAAGGACTACATTGATAGTTGGGAAACAATTTAGGGACCAAAATGGTGATTAAGACATTCATTAATGACTAATACTACACTTTTTATCATAAGTATTACGTTTTCCCTCATAACTCATAAGTAATAATCAATTAATTTATTCATGATTAGTATTACACTTTTTCTTATAAGTAGTCTTCAACCCCTAATATTATATCTGATTTGAAAAGTATTACATTTTTTTTAATCAAAAGTATTACACTTTCTTTCATAAATAATAAATAATTTATCTCTGATTAATATTACATTTTCTATCATAAATATTACATTTCTATATAAATTCGATTCCTCTCATAGAAAAGGATTCGTGAGATAATTTAATTTTACAGGAGACTTACCCTTATTTTGGGTGTTGATAGTTAGCTCAATGCTTCTACAAGGTGTCCCTTCACCCTTAGACACACAAAAAAATGTTTATTTTTAAAACACTACCCCAAGTAACTTTTTTTATTGAAAAAAAAAATCCTAACTTTTATTGTTTTTCTATTTTATCCCTATTATTTTTAAAAATAATACTTTCTACCGTGCGCCCAATTACAAATCAAACCCCCACCTCACCACACCCCCACTACCACCCATATCCCCCTCTTGTTAATCTTAACGCCTTTTTTTTTTTTTTTCATTATCTACATTGCCTTCATTACCCCTTCAACAATAATAGGTAATATATTTTAAATATAAATTCTTTGATTTGTTTAATCTTTTTACATATTTTTTAATCTTTCATAAATTTTCTTGTTTTTTTCATTTATATATTTTTTGGTATAATTTATATGTTCTTTCTCATTTTGAATAATATGATTTTATATTGCATAGAGAGCTAGTATGTGTTAATTTTATCCTAACACTAATAGTAGAGAAGCTTGAAACTTTAATTTCGTGAAAAAGGCTCAATAGTCTAGTCATACCATGTGTAGAGTGTATAATTATTGTTTTATTTGGAGTATAGAATATATATTATTAAACCGACTTGCTGCTATATTATTGACTATATTTGCATTGCCTATTTATATTTGAAAGAACTTACAATTATGGTATAATTTCATTTTAATACCTTAAATTGCAATAATATGTATACATTTTGAAATTCGAATGTATAAATTTTTTAAAGAAGCCAAAGGCCTTGTGGTCAAGCGGCATAATTGTGGCTCTCCTAAGTGAGAGGTTGCAGGTTCAATTTCTAATAGGAGTGTTGGCTCTTTATGCTTCAGTTGACTACATTGTAGTAGAGAGTCAATAGATTATTAAAAAAAAAAATTTGTAAAGATGCCCAAAAAAAATTTTGTAAAGATGCCCACCGAACTAATTTTATTAAACACTTTTAATTACAATCAACTAGTTTAAAAGTTTTGAGAGTGTTTGGTAATTAGTTGCTATTGATAGGTGATAACGATTGTGTTAGCAAATATCTTATAGTTTATTATGTTAATATTTTTTACCAGCGGATAGTAACCAGTATTAATGATTTGTAGAAAAGTGTTTGGTAAATTGAAGTTTTCCGTTAATAGTTTACATGTAAAATTACTTTTAAATGACATGGATATATTATTTTATTTATTTAATCATCCTTAATTTTTTTTATTTTAGGTATAAATTTTAAAATAAGTCATTTTAATTATTATTGTTGTTGCTGCTGCTGTTTTTGTCATTGTTATTTTTCACTATTGTTGTTATTTTTAATTTTAACTATTAATATTGGCTTTATTAAATAAAAATAATTCAATATTAAAGATTTAAATTTGAATTAAAACTGAATAAACATAAACATCATAATAACCAACAATTATTAAAGATATATTACTTTTAAAAAAGAGTTAATTTCATTTTTTATCCTAGATTTATATGTGACAGTCTATTTTTAGTTCTTTTTTATTAGAACATCCACTTTTGGTTCTAGTATTATTGTGATATATATGACAATTTTTTTTTATCTTTTATCTACAAAACAATTTAAATATCGTTAAATACAAGAACACTTCGGTCTTCAATTATTGATGCTTTAAAAAAACATAAAATATGTAGCAATTCAACATACTTTGCATAAAAAAGATTGAAATGTCTTTGTATTTAACGATATTGCAACAATTTTGTTGATGGATGACTAAAAATGGTCATGTCACAATAATACTAGGACCAAATGAGGATGTTTTAATAAAAAATGGTTAACAGTGGATTGTCACCTATAAATCTAGGACCAAAAATGAAATTAACTCTTAAAAAAATTACTCAAGTAATTTTTTTTTTAAATTTATTGCTACCAATAAGGTGTTTACCAAAACATCCCTTTTTAACTTTTAGCTAATTTTTAATTTTTAACTAACTTCACTAGATTTATCAAACAAAGGTAATATTACAAACCGTGCGCGTTTGGTACTTTATCATCAATTAAATTTTTAGAAAAATATTTTCAACGAATGTATTTGAAATTAATAACTTTACAGAGCAAATTAATTAACATTTTTGTTGTTACTCTAGAAACATAAGAATCAAATTTCCTAAAACGTTGGTTAAGATGTTTGGTCTGTTTAAGCTTTCCTATGAAAGTTATTAAATCTTTAATCCTTGTTATATACAAGGATTAAAAAGAAAAAATATAACAAATAATTGAGAGTTTAATAAATTAATTGTAAATTAACATACCATATACCAAAAAATTTTAGTCTGGAACAAAAATATTTAAAATTCAAACCAATAAGTATATAAAAAGTGTTGAGAGGCAAATCTCTTAGATAATAGTGTTGCTATTTTTGGTAATCATGTAAGAGACAAGTTTCTTATATTTATAAAAGACTTTTAACCTAACGCCAAAAAGGATAATTGGATAAATACGTAATAGAATAAATTTGGTAGATTCCGAGACACCTAAGAAAAAATCTTATCACTGATCCGATTGGTGGGATTTACTTTCTTTGATATTATGAAATTATATTTCAACAGGAACGAAGCCAGAAAATCGACCGAGTGAAGGCGAAATTTAAATTACATTAGAAATATCAATGACAAAATATCAAACAACCATAATAAGGTTAAAATAAAAAATACATTATAAATTATAAAAGACTGTTTTTGATAGATTACATGATAGTTAGGGTCGGAGCAAAAAATATACTTTAGTGGGGTAAAAATGTGAAAATATTTATGACAAAATATGAAACATAAAAAATTAGATAAAATAATTTGAAAAACAATATATTCATAAATACTTTTTAATTTTAATTTCTTTTAGTTTTTTTTTTGCAGAAATAATTTCTTTTAGTTGAAGAATTTAATTTGTTAAATAAATGATTTATAAAAGGTAGACTAAAAAAATATTTAATAGATTTTATATACACTTTAACGCTATATATGTGTATATACATACATATATATATATAAAGGGGAAGGGTGGGGTGGGGTGGGGTGAAGGAGGGGGGCAGCTGCTCCCACTGCCCCACACTGGATCTGCCTCTGTATTTAATTTTCATTGACCCGAAATTTTCCAAAGTCAAAAATTACACTGTGAGAATAATTTTTCACCTTTTAAATTTCTAAAAAAAAATTCGTTTGAACTTTCTTGACTACCAAAACGCAATCTAACTTGGGAAAAGGGTCAAATAAACCCCCGAACAATACCTGAAAAGTCAATTAAGCCCCTAAACTTTTAAAAAGTTCAATTAAGCCCTTAAACACGTTAAATTGAGTCAAAAAACCCCAAAAACCGGTAACTAGCAGGTCATTTACAATTCAGAGCAAAATTCGGCGACCGGTGACGGCGGAACAGTCGCCGGATTCCGGTAGATCTGCCATGGAAGGCGACCAGAGTTCTGGTCGCCTTCCGCGGAGAAGGTGAACAGTTCGCCCTCTCCATGGAAGGCGACCAGAACTGTTCGCCCTCTCCATGGAAGGCGACTAGAGTTCTGGTCGCCTTCCATGGAGAGGGCGAACTGTTCGCCTTCTCCGCGGAAGGCGACCAGAACTCTGGTCGCCTTCCTCTGGTGGAAGACGACTAGTGGTCGCCTTCCATGGCGGAAGGCGACCTTTTGGTCGCCTTCCGCCGGAATCCGGCGACGGTTGCGCTGTCGCCGGTCGCCGAATTTTGCTATGAATTGTAAATGACCTGCTATGGCAGGTCATTTACTAGTTTTTGGGGTTTTTTGACTCAATTTAACGTGTTTAAGAGCTTAATTGAACTTTTTAAAAGTTTAGGGGCCTAATTGACTTTTCAGGCATTGTTCGGAGGCTTATTTGACCCTTTTTCCATCTAACTTTAAAGTTTATAAAAGTTTTTAAAAATCTAATCAAATACACCCTCTTAACCTTCTCTTCTCCCAAACCCTCTTAACCTAAACGCACATAGAATTGATTTCCAAATCTCAAATAACTTGCAATAGGAATAGCGTTTAAGATATACGGAGTAATTTAAGGTTTCAATCAATTTGATTAACTAAAGATCAGCATGCAGATTTCCTCTTGTTTAAGCTATAATTGTGAGCCAATCTAAAGTAGTGATTGATTTGATATTACACAAAAAGAGATATTGTACGTACTAAAGTAACTACAAATCATTGTTGATGAATGAATTTTATTGTAATCTTTGTACAAAAAAATCTTGTTCATTGAAGCAAATTTAGTTTTATCATGTTAAATTTGAAGAGACGAGATAAAAGTATAATAATTTAAAAATTTCTTTGATCAATAGAGAATGTCATCTAAAAGAAAAACTCAAATCAAAGACAATGAAATTACGCTCCTGAAGTGAGGAGTCATAAACCCTCAAAGTATCATCAAATCAAACCCCGAGTATGTTGAAATGAAATGATAGTGAGCCCGTGAGTGATTTAACTGCCTTATTATGCTTTTTATTGATACACTTTAGTGCTTAACCTAGTTTTTTTTTTGTCAGAACACGAGGTGTTCTGAGCAGACACTAACTAGAGGAGACGCTTTTAAGGCCTACTATATTCAGACTAAACATCGGGTCGGTCCAATTTAGGGACAAAATGTTGACTATATTGAATTTTCCATACGAGAGGTGGTTTGAAGTTTGAACTCCCGACCTCTCTCAAGGGACAAGAGTGCACGGTCACTCATGGCAACCAAGCTGGTTTAGTGCTTTGTCTAGTTTTTTTTTTGAAAACCTGTGCTTCACCTAGTTAGATGTTAAGTTTCGCATTCTAAACCTCTTTACACTCGCCCATAAAATTACATCTCTTCTTTAATTTAATATAGTAAGAATCATTATATTAGCTTTTAAATATATATTTTTAAAATTAATTCTTCAAGCATGTTAAATTAATTAAATAGAACAAAATTAAGTTCATCAAACATATATCTTGATCACTTTACAAAAGTATATGAATCTTTATTTTTTGATGCAACCTAAAGTTAACATAGATTAATGTTTGCAATTGAAGATATCATAACAATATGTTTGGCTGGTTAGGAACGTACTTGAGAAATTAAAAAATAATCATGGTGGGTAGGAGTGGGGACTGGGGAGTTCGATCAAATTGCAATAATTATTTCTTTTTTTTTTAATGCATATTTGTTTTTCTTTTTGATATTTTAACTTTGTAATTGGTAGGGGAATGAGTGTAAAGAGGAGTAATTAACAAAAGGGAAGGATCAAAAGGCAATGAGCTTTTTTGCTGCCAAAAGTCATAAATCATAATGATATTTTCACCGCCGGTGCAGATGTTTAGATTTGCAACCAAGATTTATCATCATTGCATATTTTGCTTTTTTTTTTTTTCTTTTAAACTTTTTGGATGCCTAAATAAACTCTAAACACTGATGCAGACAGAAAAATTAATCTACAAAAGGTTATTGTATTATGTTTTTGAAGGATCATTCTAAGGGCGTAATTATGGAGTTGATTAGTCTTGCTAGCTAGAGAAAATAAAAAGGGTTTAAACCTAATCTGTACTTAGATTAATCGTACAATTAAAATGATCGAGTTGTTAAAAACTAAAAAAGTCATATATATATATATATATATATATATATATATATATATATATATATATATATATAAAAGAGGAATAAATAAATAAAGCCACATGGAGTGAATTAAAAAGATTATATATTTAATGAATACAGTTCGCAACCACTATATCATATGTAAGGTGCTATTTTTCAATAGATGTAAGGCAACCAACTAAGCATTTGATGACATGTGCTCTAGGCTCGAGCTGAGCCGTTGGGGGTTGTTATAATTCATGAATTTCTTTATCTTCTATCGAATAATATAATTGTGCGACATAGTGAATCTCTAAATTGAAAAAAAAAGGTTATATATACTCTGTTAAATAACGACCATTTGAGTCATCTTTGAATCCTGAATAATATACCCAAATCCATTTTTTATCCCTATATTGACCCTAGCTATTGGACTGAACTGTGTAGAGTCATTAGATTATTATATATAATAGCTCCAAGAAATAAAATATTGTGGAAAAAATTAAACATATTTGTGTTGAAAAATGGGGATGGGGAAAAAAAGTGGAAATGGTATC
Organism: Ipomoea triloba; assembly: GCF_003576645.1. Classification (NCBI taxonomy): domain Eukaryota; kingdom Viridiplantae; phylum Streptophyta; class Magnoliopsida; order Solanales; family Convolvulaceae; genus Ipomoea; species Ipomoea triloba. The sequence goes on from NC_044918.1 coordinate 9,929,410, forward strand.
TGTAGAAAAAGGGAACTTTAGAGTAAATGAACAGTGGCTCCCAGATGAGTTAATGATATCTCCATGAGAGAAATCAGAAAGGCATTTTACTTTTGGGTAAGGCAAAGAAGAAACAAACAAAAATCCATCAAAGCAAAAACGCTCTCAATATCCCCCCCAACATTCATGTTGTTGGGTTTTGATTGAATTGACGTTGAGGGACATGGATTTTCTATGCTTTTGAGGAGGTTGAATTATGGCACATAGTACACAATCCCATCATCTCCCAAATAAGTCAATTATACATACATATATTGCCCTTACTTTTATCTAATTCAATTCTCTGCCTAATTTTCAACATAACTTAATTTCAACTACATACACTATTCTAGTTTTCATGCATGCACGCGCATATCCGCATAGGATCAAATAAAAAGAGAGGTAAAAAATAAGGTGAAATCTTAGCCCTTGATTTGATCCACATCAACATTCTTGAATGAAGAAGAATTAAAAAGAATGCAATGACATTTTAATAAATTTTTATAACTTTGAAGTGCAAAATATTTACCATACAAGTGCACAAGTTCTATTACATGTGCATAAATTTCATACAAGCGCAAATAATAATAACTTTGAAGTGCACAATTTTTGTACTACAGGTGCACAAGTTTTGTTGTACAGGTGCACGTGGTTTATACTACAAGTGCATAGAGTAATGTAAATTTAAAAATGCGGTGACATTTTAGTAATTTTTTAACTTTAAAGTGCACAAATTTTACACTACAAGTGCACAAGTTCTCTTCTACAAGTGTAGTGTATAAATTTTACACTACCTACTACAAGTGCACAAGGTTATATTAAGCATAAAAAAATGTTCTCATTTTTTTGAGTCGTTGATATGACAGATCAACGACTTAGATTTGCCCACATTTTTACATGAGGGCATTTTCTTACATAAACTCTCTCTCACACATATCCTTTGATAAATTGTGAACTAATACTAACCATTAACATGAAATAATAATTAATTACTGGCTAGAAAGTAAGGAAAAAACATGATAACATTACAATAAAACGCAATTGCTAATATGTAATAGCGTATATAATGTAATAATGTATTGTAATTGTTGAATGATGCAGTTCAAAACACGTTTTAAGTGCATGTTTACAATTGCACTGTACTTATAATTATTGTTGCCTGTTGCATGATCATAGTGCTCATAGAAAACACGGTTTGCATTAGACCTAATACACACACTCACTCAGCTCACTCTTTAGTCTTGTGCATCCTTCTTAAAATGAAAATGTACAAAGAAGACATAATTTTGGCGGTATCAAGTGGTTGAAAAGAAAAGCAAAGAAGTAAATTTTTTTTAACTTCTCCATTTTTAAAAAAATTTAGGTGATCCGTTCTAGGTCGGACTAATCTTAAGCTCACATACAAGCCCAATGCTCTTAGAGTTACTATGAAAGTAAATCGTGAGTCACGCAAACAGTTCACTGGTTAAATACTAGTCTTCATGTGTACACAAGGGATCCAATTTGAACCACCACACTGCCACTTCCCGTCATGACTTTTAAGTGAAGCGATAAACCAATTACGTTTAAGTCTCGGGGTGTTCCCAAATTTTCTTTTTAAGCATGAAGGTAACTGTATAAGAATGAGATACTAGTCCGTAAGGACAGCCCAAGTGGTAAGAGTGCTCTACCTACAGCCGAGGGTTTGAGCGGGTTTGAGCCGGTCAGCTATGCCTAACCTAGGCTGGTTTACCTCCTTATGGTTCTTTGCCGGCTAGGGTCACTGGAGAAGACCTTCTTAAAAGAAGAATGAGATACCAAAATCTTTCCTTATAAACCCATTATTTATTTACTAAATTCATCTTAATCCATCCAAAAATACATTAACATGCATGAACAATCACAAAGACATAATAGTATACAGTGTGAGCAACAGTGTAATATAGTATACGCGTAGAAGTTATCTATTTAGAGCAGAAGCTTAAGAGAATGGAAGCAGTAGTTGTGTTGCTTTAATCTACAGAGATAACCCACCCTTTACTTTCTTTCTTTCCCCCACTCCCACACAGCTGCAGGCCGGAAGAGATAAAGATAGAGAGAGAGAGAGAGAAAGATATGTCTTCTAGCTCTACCACATCCCAAGCCATGCTCAATCAAATCTTATTTCAAGATGTGGCATCTTCATCTTCATCCCTTTTCTGTGTTTCTTCAAACAATAATAATATTACTGGGACTGGGACTGGGACTGCTCTTCCATTTGAGTCTCTTAAAACCCTCATCACACCCATGCCTACCTCTCTTGCATCACTGCTCCCTCCCCTTGTTGAATCATCATCACCTAATTCTACTTCAGCTTTTCATCAAACACAAACACTACTACAACAACATCAAGACCTCTCTCCCCTCTTTGGACCACCCCATCATCATCAACTCCTCTCTTTGCACAGATCCGCACCAAACTTATGGTATGTATCAAAAACATTTCCATAGATCTTTAACAAATTTTCAGTTTCTTGTACGTTTTAGGCTACCTGCCTTTAGATCTATCTCTCTATCGGTTTAAATTAGCTAGTTTGGTTTGAATAATAGTGCATGTGTATATAAAAAAAATGAATGTTGTAGGGCATGGGGAGAAGTGAATGAGTGCATGATGAGAAGCAAGAGAAGTGGGTTAGTGGTGGATGATCATCGTCATCATCACCTGGGGGTTTCAGCAGTGAAGATGAAGAAGATGAGCAAGTCAAGAAGGAAGGTGAGAGAGCCAAGGTTCAGCTTCAAGACCATGAGTGATGTTGATGTGTTGGATGATGGCTATAAATGGAGAAAATATGGCCAGAAAGTTGTCAAAAACACCCAACATCCCAGGTACATACCTATTCATCTTTAATCAATTCAACCACCATCTATCTTCTTTCATTTCTTTCTGTGTTTAGTTCAGTTCATGTTAGGATAAATCACTTACCACTATGCCAAAAGCTATAACGCAGCTAGTAGAAAGGGTGTAACTTTATTTCCTTATACTGCCACACATTTTTGCGATGCTGGTCGAGTGCTGGATTTGGCCTTAAAGTCCTTTACCAGCCTCCACCCAACAATCTCCAGCCACCCAGGTGCTAGGATTGATCTTTATCGAACTCCGCCCAACAATTTAATTTAATTACCACATTAAATCTTACTCAATTTCATAGCTAAGCTACTATGGTATATACTCAGATTAGTAGCTGCAGCTTTTTCTCCCCACTCCCAGCCACTCACTCTCCCCATAATATATGCATACATATACATAGATAGTATCTATATATCTAATTAGTTTGATAATAATTATATATGATTAGCAAATTATTTAGAGATTGGCATGGGAGCAATTATCAGTGTTGAACGTACCATAAAAATGAGAAAGTTTTAGGGCGGGGATCAGAAAATGATTAGAGAGGACTCTTGAAATCAATTTGTGAAGGGAGATGAGATTTGATATACTCCATATCCCATCATATCATTGTTGCCATTATCATAATTAATAAACATTATTGATCTTTGGAGTTAGTCTACACTGTGCAATAAGGAGGTGAACTACATTATTTGTAGCTTTGTAGGTTGTAAAGTATGTAGAGTATGAAAACAAATGCATTATGAATAAACACTGTGAAAGAAAAAGTAAAGTAAAGTTAATCATCATATACTAATAGAAACAAATATCTTTATAATTTATCATTTTAATTAATTTAATTAGTATATATATTATAGTAATGCTAGCTTTTACTATTATCAAATTTAATAAATTCTTTCAGTTTAAATTACAACCATCTAGAATAGAGGCTCATTTTTTGTCATTACATTTACCCTCACAGATTATATATGAGCATTCACTATGGATATACTTATTCACGGTTTAAAATTTAATTTTTTTTTACTGTCATAGAGTGGTTGAAAACTTGGGTTACTTTCATAGTGGAAATGAGTTTGGGTGGCTTGGGGTTTGGTTAAAAAGTGAAAAATGAAGATTTGCATTGCTGAATGATTACTGGCATTGAGTTGAGTTTTCAATCTCCTCTTTTCAGGAGAAATTCTCTCTAAAAAATTTTACTGATGTGCAGTGCTCAACTTTAAACAAACGACAACACTGTGTGGCATGCTCTCTCTCTCTTTCTCTAGAGCCCACAGTAGTGATTATGATGAATCCAGCGATTGCCAGTTAGCTAGCTCATTTGCATTTTCTTCATGATTTCATTGCATCCCTTTTTGTTGTACTAGGTAGAGCACTATGCTATCCTCATTGGCCTACCAAAACAGCTATCACAAAATTTGCCCACCCCAAATTATCTATCTTACCTTACTTTTTTAACCATATTAATTAATCTCATCATCTTTTTCAAATGTAGGGGTTTAATTAATTAAGGTTCTCTGATCTGCATGTTTTAGACAACCCCAAATCCTACATTCTTTCCAATGTTGGGTGTTTACTATTTGAGTTGTCTACCCAACAACCCCACCACCTATTGGCTTTCCGTTGCAAGCTTATGTACCCATGAGGCCATGACTTGCTATGATATTATTTGTACCGTTCTTGTCGATTGGAGGACGCTGGTGCAGTGAAGGGCTAAGTCTAACAATTGATGGTTAGGAGATTGTTGGGCTGAGGCGGGTGAAGGGTCAAATTCAACACCTTGCTTTTTAAAAATGTAGTGCCAATATATAAGGAAATAAAATTGAGCCTTCGCTGTAAGCAATATCTTTTAATTTGGCGTGATTTCTAACAGTTGTAATTTTTTATTTTTTTTTTACTTAATTAGTGGCCTACATAACATTTTCAAATGTAGGCTAGTAGTTGGGTGCTAGACTTGGTCATCAAAGCATCTGCCTAACAATGTGTGTTCACAATACTGCATGCCCTAATAGGTTGGCCTTATGGTGCTAGACTTGGTCATCAAAGCATCTGCCTAACAATGGGTGTTCACAATATCGCATGCCCTAATATGCTGACGGTAGAGTGCTGGACTTGGTCACCAAAACATCTGTCCTATAGTAAATGTTTACAATACTGCAGTTTCTCTTGACCTAATAGGCGAGTAATAGGGCGTAAGACTTGATCATCAAAGCATTCACACAACCATGAGTGTTCACAATACCGCAGTTTTTAAACCTAATAGTCCAGATCTAGAGGCACGTACTCCTTGACCTAATATAAGGCTAAGGGGTGGAGTTTAACTACTAATAATCGTGTGTAAATAATGCATTTGGTAAGTTATATTTAGTTAAAAGGTGATTGTAGCTAAATTGGGAGTTGTGGGGAATGCAGGAGCTATTACCGTTGCACGCAAGATAACTGTCGGGTGAAGAAACGTGTGGAAAGGCTAGCGGAGGATCCGAGAATGGTGATAACAACGTACGAAGGGCGACATGTGCACTCCCCATCCCACGACGACGACGATTCACAAGCTTCATCTCAAGCCAACGATCTCCTCTGGTAATATATATATAGCCACCCAGATCACATACACCTAGCTTTGCTTCGCTGGTTTCCTATGTATAGACGCCTACTATTACTATTACTAATAATAATATATACACTCCTACTACCTAGTACCTACCTCTTTTCACTTTTCAATACTTACTAAGATCTCATCTTCTTGATTGAATGAATATTGATTGTGTGTTTTTACTTTTATTTTTACATTTTAGATTGAGATTGACATGGGCATATATATTTGGTCCTTGTTTTATTGGGCCTTCTGTATTAATTAAGGATTACCAGATTATTATGATATGATGCCATGCTTGTATGAAGAAGTGAAACAACCTTGTAATTACAAGATGCGACACCAATTGTTATACCATGGATTAGTATCCATCTTATATTCTAGATCTTGGTCTAAAATTTATATATGCAATTAACTTATGTCTTCAATTAATAAATTATGTGTTTGTAAGTAAACAATAGTTATATCATGAACCCAGATCCACCTTACACACAATTTACATACTAAATGTTCACAATTTATTGTGAACATTTAGTATGTAAATTGTGAACATTCAGTATATAAATTGTGAATATTAGTATGTAAATTGTATATTTTGGACCTAGGTTCACTTTGCAAGGTAGACCTGGGTCCACAGAATAATTTGTCTTAAGTAATTGAGAACACATCATTTCTTAACTACATACACATAATAGGTTAACCACATACACATAATATGGTAACTACAGGTATATGTTACATTATATTATAGTCACGTAATATGCAGACACATAATATAATATGCAACAAATTATGTGTCTTTAATTTATTTATTACAAGCAAATAATCTTTGCAGATACATAATTTGAATTTCATTTTGGACCAAGATCCACACAATTTAAGATTTACCCTGATCCATTGTATAATTTGCTTGGGAACACAATTTGGGCCTCAGTAAGCCTAATGTTTTGGCCCACTGGCAAAATATTTGGGCTTATATGGATTCGGGCTCAAATACACTTAGATTGAACCAAAAAAAAAAAAAGTGGAAACATTACAAAAAGTTAAGGCCATTATCAAATCCAGGCCCATCATGCATTAAATCTTCATTATGACATTTTTTAATACATTAGTGTAATTGAGCTTGCAACCCAATGGCAAGTGACCTCTCTTCGTGGGAAAGAATTCTGGTAGAACCTGGGTTTAATTTCCACAAGTAACGATTTCTCTTAGGCCAACTCTCGTGCCTCCATGTGGGTGGATTCGAATCGTTTAACGGACGAAGAAGTGCTTGTAATTCCCTATCGTGTATTTTTAGATTGAACCGGCCTACGGCCTAGTTCAATTAAAGTCCAAACCAGATTTGATTTGATCCTCATTCCATACTCCCGAAATAAAAAATTAAAAAAATATTAAAATATACAAATCAACTAATTTAAGTTATGTATTCCTTCTAAATTAATTTTACAAGTTCACATATTTATTTTCAACTACTTTTGCATTTATTAACTTGAGAATTATTATAAGAAATAAAGAAATCAATAATTAATAATGTAATACCATTAATAAAAATAAATTTACAAATTGTAACTACTAAGGCTCTATTTAGCACGCCTAACTAAAAAACTAGCTGAAAGCTGAAAAGTTAGTAGCTAATAAGCTAACTAATTGAAATTAAAGTATTTGATAAAATTAATTGTTGAATTAGCTAATAAGTGTAAAAAGACATAAAAGGATAAACTAAGATATTAGAATTTTGATTAATTAAGGGTAGATGGTGTCATTTTTGTAAATTAATAAAGATAAAAAAGGAAACAAAGTTAAAAAGTCAGGAGCTTATTTTGAAACGCTACTTGGGGTAGCGATTTAAAATAAGCTATTATTTTAACCTCCTATGATTTACCAAACTGAGCTTATAACTTTTTTATAGGTTAAAATAAACTATAAGCTTTAAAATAAGCTCTATCAAACGGAGCCTAAGTAGTAAAGATAATTTTTCAATTTGAAACAAATAAAATTTTAAAACTTTACAATATTTTAAGGTAATAATTACTAAATAGTATACTAGTTAAACATTTAACTAGCTAAATAATAAATACATAAAAATTTAATAGGTATAAAATCAATATCACAGTTTCTAATGTGATAATCTCATGAACCATTTTATATATGTGTATTGTATATATGTTTTTTTTTTTTTTTTTAAATTTGTACAGGTCAACGGGCCAACTTCATTCATGAACAAAAAATTAAATTTAGGTCTTGTCCACGGTATAAAATGAGTTAGTCCTAATCCAGATATTGTTGCAAATGAACTAGGTCATACCGACTCATATGGATCAGGCTTGAACTGGACTTTGAATTAATTCATTCGTTTGACACTTCTAAAGATCTGGCAAAGTAAACAAAAAGAATTATCTAAAAAACTAATGTCATTCTATGCTCGTTTTGTAAGATCTTTGACATTTTTGTTTTCTAATAAAAGAAAAAGAAAACGAAACACACCACAACGATAAAACTCTTATGGAAACCCAGTCAGGTGATTCTACTAAATCAATTGCTAAAAACTTTTATATAAATCTAGGTTGAGCAATTCCTACTAAATTAGCAGTCAGAAATATGGGGTATATCCCACATAAAAACATAATCACTTTCATTTAACGTGGGGAACATGAAAAGGGGAGCAGACATCACCCCACGTGAGCTTTTAAATAGTACTTTTCTAAAAAATAAAAGTAATAATGAGAAGGGACATATCATGAAATTAAGGTCCAACAAGTGCGACGGATTATATGGCTAAGAGTTTGTAGGATCCAAGTTTAAGAAACACGTGAGGGGTTACTAATTTCTATATTTGGCGTCTTTTGACCAAATTAGGCGAATCTCAATACTAATTAGTAATTACAAACACAGATCTATAAAAATAAGTAATAAAATATAAAAAATCCAAGGAGGATTATCATGTGGTGACCAAGTATTTGAAACAAGGGGTGGAGGGAACTGCTTTGTCAAATGTTCAATAGTTATACTATGGAGTGCAAGGTGGACCCACAAAATACATAATTTACATATTAAATGTTCACAATTTGAATTTTGAACTTTCAGTATGTAAATTGTGTATTTTGGACCCAGATCCACATTGCAAAGTCAACTGGGGTTCACATAATAATTTGCCGTCAAATGTTAATAACAACACATGCACCATGTTTAATTTAGTGATTATTATTATTATTATTATTATTTTACTTGATACACAATTATCACATATTTTTAAAGTGGTATCTTATAAGTAAGACAATACACAAATGGGAAAATATAATAATATAAGAAACGCGGTACAAGAAAATAATAAATTTTAAAAAATATAAAACACAAATGCAAGAGAAATGTGTGTGTAAATATTAATATTTAATAGTTTCATAATTAAAAATTATATACTACAAGCATGTAAAAGGGTATGTACACAATAAAAAAAATATAATATTGCATGGAAGCCATAAGTGAAAATATAAACATGCAAGGTTTCTTCTTCTTTTTTTTTTTCTTTTTTTTTTTTTAAATTAAATGTTTAAAAATATTCAAGAAGAAAAAGTGTCATTTAACAAATACGAATAAAATGTTAAATAATTCCTTATAATTTTAAAAGAAATACAATTACATTATTGAGGATTTGAGGGTAGAAAGTTTCAAATAAGCACCAAAATTTTGATTAGGAATAATGTTCAAATTGGCCATTGAACGTAACTTGAAAGTGCAATTAGGTCACTGAACACTCTAAATATGTGCAATTTCACCTGGTAGCAGGTTACAGTGCATTTCATCAGGTTAGATGGTGAGTTGACATTTTAAAATAATTTTTAATAATAAACTATTAAAATAAAAATTAAAAAAAATTAGAAAAATTTAAAAATAATAATAATAAAAAACACACCTGCGGCCACCCCCTCCCCTTAATAATACCCTTGCCACCTGGATAGAAACCTGTGGATGAATCAAATTTAATTAATTAATTTATTAATTATTATTATTATTATTATTATTATGTACGGAAAGTAAACTTCTTTCACAAAACAACTTTTGCTTTATTATTGTGTGTGTGTGTATTTTAAAATTATTTTAATTTTTTATTTTAATAGATACTACGTATTATGAAAAATTATTTTAAAATGTCAATTTACCGTCCACGTAAGCAAGTAACTTGATTAAATGGATGGTAACCTGATGAAATGGATGATAACCTGCTATCAGGTGAAATTGTAACATTTGGAGTGTTCAATGGTCTAATTGCACTTTTTATTGTTTCAATGGCCTAATTGCACTTTTAGGTTACGTTCAGTGGCCAATTTGGACCTTATTCCTTTGACTATAGATTGATTTAAAAAATTGCGTGTATGTGTTCACACCTTTTTACAGGGAGTTGCTATACCTGAACCCTCTCCTACATATAAAGATGAAAATATGCATGGGCAAACCAAAGTTTAGAAAATTAGGCTTGCAGGTCTACTATAGAAATCTAAGGCTTGAGCTTGGGCTTGGGCCTATATGTAGGTTTTTTTTAGGCTTAAGCTTGAGTTTACAATGAGTGGCAAATTATACCGTACACCATGGTGCACATAGCAATGTGCACCACGTACGTATTTATGTTTCCTGTTTTTTGGAAATCATGTTTCCTGTTTTGGTCGGTTTGTGTATTTATGTTAATATTCTGTTTATTTTAGGTAATTGTGTTGTGTATTCCAGGCAATCATTCTGTGTATTCTAGCCAACTGTTCTGTGTATTCATGTTAGTAACACATGTTGTGATGTGTTTGTGCATTCGAATGTTTAGGAGGATGAGTTCTGTGTATTTTGTGTCAATATTCTGTGTACTCATGTTATTAACACAAGTTGTGATGTGTCTGTGCATTCGAATGTTAGGAGGATGATCAATATTTTGTGTATTCTGGGCAAACATTCTATGTATTCTAGACAAACGTTCTGTGTATTCTAGATAATGATTATGTGTATTATAGATAATGAATTTCCTGGAGTCATTCGCGTCCGCGTCCACTAACATCGAAACGACGTCGTTTACGTTCGTGGTGCACATTGCTATGTGCACCGTGGTGCAGGGTATAACGATTGACAATGAGTTTAGCCTAGCTTGAAGCTTGTTTAAAAGCCTATTTAATATGTAGTCTATAAATTTTTTTAAAAATATACCTAACACTCGTTGTGCCTAAAAAAATTAGTGACAACAATGATTAAAAAAAGGAGAATTATACATTTACATAAACAATGGTTAAGAATTGTTGCCATGCAGTCGTAAGGGAGAAAGTGAGATCAGAGAGACAAATCTACAGAATTAGTATTTAGAATTGGGGATTTTGGGGGGTTAGGGTTTGGTAATTGATATATATATGCTTGGGCTATATTATTATTATTATTATTATTATTATTATTATTTGAAAACAAACAATGAAACATTTCATTAATGAACATCTGAAGAGATTACATGAGAAAGAAAAGCAAGAGGGGAAGAAAGTCACTCCCTACAATCAAAAGAGAACACGGCCTCTCGGGCAAACAAATGAGTAGCTATGTTCGCGGATCGATTAACAAACATAAAGCTAATAGAAGAAAAATCCTTAGCTAGTTTCCTAACCCCTATATGCTAGCCCACCACTATGGCTTTTATTCTCAACTACAAAAAGGCATTCAAAGCCCACTTGCCTAATAGGCTCCAATTTTTGTTTTCCAACCAATGTTTCAATCATGAACGCTACACTTGGCTTCTTAAAGTGGATAAGATCCATTAAGACTTGAATTTCCATGGGGTTGCCTAGCCCACGACAGTCTAGGCTAGCACGATCATTGTTCTAGGTGGGTCAAGACCTTAGGACTACCCGTCTTTGAATCGTGTTTTTGATCCACAGATTCAGCAACATCATTCACACAAATTCCTTTGCCCTCTATTGGCTCATCTTGAATAGAAGCTCGTTTCCTTTTTTTTTTTTTTGATCGGAAACTAAAAGGCCCATAACACCCCCATTAACTTTGTAACGGAATTCCTTGGGCATTAAATGTAGCATTAAAAGCGTTGGTGCTAGCAAAAAAAAAAGTGCTGGTGTTAGCCAACTTTTCCCCAGTCACATTAATTTCAAGCTGACACTCTACAAGCTGGGTAATACCCTATGTGTAATCCTGAGAACCACATTCCCCTAGTACCTTGGTATTCCCGCTCAAGTAACTGACTGATTCGACTCGTCGGAAAGTGAAGGCTCTACTACTTGCGTTCTGACTAGAGGCTAAGTTAACAATCATTGTCATCCTTGTACCATCATATATGGCCAGAAGCTCTCATGTCCAACCTAAAATTCCTTTCCCCGTCTTTGAATGTGTTGTCGAACTACCTAGGGCAATACTTCTGCTCATGGTCGATTCTCCCATAGATGAAACAAAAGGTTGGGAATCTCTCATATTTGTATTCAAGCAAAAAATTCTCCCTTGAGGACACTTTGAATCGCACACCCTACTTTAGAGGCTTCCAGACATCAATCCTAGCTCTAATGCAACAGAAACACTCAAGGCTTTTAGTTAAATAAGCCTCAAAATAGGCATAGGTTTGACATATTTACTAAATAGGCTAGGCGAAGGTAAGCCCAAAGTAAGCCCCTGTCCTATTTTCACCCCTACACACACACAGGCTCTGTTTGGCAGAGCTTATAGCTTATTTTAAGCCACTAATAAGTTATAAACTCTGTTTTGTAATATTCTCAAAATAAGCTAGTAGCTTAAAATAAGAGCTTATTTTGAAAAGCTACTTTAGGTAGCTTTTCAAAATAAGCTAGTAGCTTTTTAACTTTTTTTTTTTTTTTTCATCTTTATCCTTATCTAAAAATATAAAAACATAATAAATGTGAATGAAGGTTATACCCCTCATTTATGTCAGTTTTTTCAGTTAAGCTTTTTTGTACATTATGCTATAAAAGTTGTGCTACATAATATTTTGGACAAATATATCCCTACCGTTATAACTTCCGTTATCTTTTCCACTATTGTTACTATGCACAAGCATCCACCATATATTTTCTTATCTTCAATAATAATAATAATAAAATATACACATTAAATATTAGAGTTATATGTTAGTTATTTTTTAAAATATAAATATCCAATTTATAAAAATATTTTACATTATTATTATTATTATTATTATTATTATTATTATTATTATTATTTACTATATTAAAATTTGTTGGTCCCGGTGGTATCAATGTGAGTCTAGAAGGGGGGTTGAATAGACTCACAAGAGGATTTTCGAAAACTTTTTTCGTCTAAAGAGATAACGCAGCGGAAAGATTATATCAAGTTTTAGCTTCACTTTGCACATAGAATTTTCTTGTAAAAGATATTATGTTTGAGTGATATGTGCAATGCAATACGTAAAATAAAAGAGAGAGAGAGAGAGTTTTTATAGTGGTTCGGCTGTTAACTAAGCCTACTTCACTCTTCTTCACAACTCGTGAAGGTTTGCACTATAATCCCCTTTATAGTACAATCTCTGTTACAACAAGCTCCTTTGATCACTAAGCCCGACAGCCTTGTTGTTGTAGGTTTTTCAAATTCTTCCAAGTTTACTCCGCCTCTTTCTACTTCACTTGTAGAGATGGTTGAAAGGTTGTGATGATTCTCCAACTTGAAATCCTTGTGATTAGATTCCTTGGTCAGCTTCTTAATCACACAAGAATTTCTAATGAAATCTGAATATCACTTGTAAGCTTATGAATATCACACTGAGAATTTTTTTTCTTGCTAGACAATATTTCGCGTTTTTCAACCTTGTCAAAGTGAGATGGGACAAGGGTATTTATAGGTGGAATTTCATATCCGTTGGAGGGAAAGTGAAATTCAAAACCTATTGTCCAGTGTGTAATATCCAATGGGTAGTATTTTCATCTTTTTCAGAATGTCAGTACTTTCTAGCCGTTTGTCCACTTTTGTGCAGAGACAATTTGTCTTTTGTCCCTAAAAAGGTGACAATCATTAAATGCTCCTTGGGATCGTTGTATAGGATCCAAAATGACATTCAGTTATACCCATTATGAAGGCAGTAGACAAGACAACTTATCAGAGAATGTCTTTGTCTTGGTTGTGAGAGAGAATGATTGACCTTATCATTTTTCTTAATCTCCTCGAGTCAATCACACTCTTGATTGCTCGGTCATAAAAGCTTGGCCCTTCCATGTTTCGACCTAAGATCTCAGTCTTCGGTTCTTCAAGTCTTCATAATCTTCAGAGCTTCAATTCCTCGGTTAGTTCACTCTTCGGTTGATGTCTTCATGTCTTCGGTATATAAGACTCGGATCCTTAGTGATCGGAAAGATTACTAAGGATTCGGTTTCCCTATAAGACTAAGATACAAAGCATAAACCTATTCAAAGGATAAGACAAAAGTTAGGGGTCTCCTCGGATAGTTGGTATCATCAAAATCAACGACTCGGGGTTCCTAACAATTTCCCCCTTTTTGATGATGCCAACACCCTAAGTTCATTCTATTCGGCTTTCTTTATCCTCAAAGGGATTTTCATTAAGTGTGCCAGAATAGTTGAAGTTTTACACAAGAAAACGAGGAGTAAAGCAAAACTAGATAACACACACACGCTGAGCCCCAAGCGAGAAAATACTTTTATTCATCAAGGGAGTTTTCATACATCATTATAAAAAGCAAAAACTAACAAAAATTAAAAGCAAAGAAGAACTTTTTCTTATTTTGAGCTTTCACCAGTCTTCTTCTTTTTCTCTTCTTCCCAAATTTCGTACTCCCTGAGTTGGATCATATCGTTGATTTCTTTTCTTGCTTTCACAGTGTCGAGTCCATCAAAATCTTGAAAGCATATTTTTTGTGTAGCCTCAACATTAGATAATTTTGGACTACTTCACCAAGATTTTCTCCCTTTATAACTCCCCAGTCCCACCATGCTATCAGTTCGGGAGCATTCATTCCATCGGAGAAACTTTGTTGCATGACAGTCAAAATTTGAGCAATGCCATTCATTTTGGTTCGACCATCAGCTGCTTTTGTTATCTTGTTTGCTTCTTCAAGTTCCTTCATAACTTTCTCAAATCTTTTATGTTCTTCTTGCTGAATTCGGAAAATTTCTTCATCTTTCTTTCTTTGCTCATGAACTTGTTCATTGTGATCTCTCAAGAAATTCATCCTGTCCATGGGTTGCTTTTTGTTCCAGAAGGGTGGAATGTTGCATTCTTGCCATTTCTTTCTAGATCCTTCTTTGTATGGAACATACTCAATAGGCTCTCCATTTACTCTTCGAGTCATTTGCTTCATTTCTTTGCCTTGTTTCGTCTGTCTTTTAGAACTCGGTTCACCACCGGAAGGTTTATTTTGCGTTCTCTTCGGGGATGGTGAAGGAGATGGAGTTTTCCTAAGATTCAGGATGGCCTTCCTCTCTCGTGAAACATCATCATTATTCAGATCATCATCTCTTCGAACAATTTCTTTTCCCTTGCAAGTGCTCGGAGGAGTTTCTTTCAATCCTTCCCCCTTGTTGGCATCAGTAACCTAGATGAGAATATCCACTTTGTTACTTAGGCGATTGATGCAGACTTGCAATTCTTTAAGAGTCCACTCGAACTCACAGACAAGAGATGCTATTGCATTTTGATTCCCAGAGACAGATTCAAGCTTCGAGCAGGATAAGTCGAGACGCTCCTTGATGAAGGCATGCTTCGTAACTAGATTACGCTGTATGGTCGTAATTTCAGTTACCGAGTCCTTCAAGGATCCAAGAGAAATGATGTAAAACTTCAACTATTCTGGCACACTTAATGAAAATCCCTTTGAGGATAAAGAAAGCCGAATAGAATGAACTTAGGGTGTTGGCATCATCAAAAAGGGGGAAATTGTTAGGACCCCGAGTCGTTGATTTTGATGATACCAACTATCCGAGGAGACCCCTAAGTTTTGTCTTATCTTTTGAATAGGTTTATGCTTTGTATCTTAGTCCTACAGGGAAACCGAATCCTTAGTAATCTTTCCGATCACTAAGGATCCGAGTCTTATATACCGAAGACATGAAGACTTCAACCGAAGAGTGAACTAACCGAGGAATTGAAGCTCTGAAGATTATGAAGACTTGAAGAACCGAAGACTGAGATCTTAGGTTGAAACATGGAAGGGCCAAGCTTTTATGACCGAGCAATCAAGAGTGTGATTGACTCGAGGAGATTAAGAGAAATGATAAGGTCAATCATTCTCTCTCACAACCAAGACAAAGACATTCTCTGATAAGTTGTCTTGTCTACTGCCTTCATAATGGGTATAACTGAATGTCATTTTGGATCCTATGCAACGATCCCAAGGAGCATTTAATGATTGTCACCTTTTTAGGGACAAAAGACAAATTGTCTCTGCACAAAAGTGGACAAATGGCTAGAAAGTACTGACATTCTGAAAAAGATGAAAATACTACCCATTGGATATTACACACTGGACAATAGGTTTTGAATTTCACTTTCCCTCCAACGGATATGAAATTCCACCTATAAATACCCTTGTCCCATCTCACTTTGACAAGGTTGAAAAACGCGAAATATTGTCTAGCAAGAAAAAAAAATTCTCAGTGTGATATTCATAAACTTACAAGTGATATTCAGATTTCATTAGAAATTCTTGTGTGATTAAGAAGCTGATCAAGGAATCTAATCACAAGGATTTCAAGTTGGAGAATCATCACAACTTTTCAACCATCTCTACAAGTGAAGTAGAAAGAGGCGGAGTAAACTTGGAAGAAGTTGAAAAACCTACAACAACAAGGCTGTCGGGCTTAGTGATCAAAGGAGCTTGTTGTAACGGAGATTGTACTATAAAGGGGATTATAGTGCAAACCTTCACGAGTTGTGAAGAAGAGTGGAGTAGGCTTAGTTAACAGCCGAACCACTATAAAAACTCTCTCTCTCTCTCTCTTTTATTTTACGTATTGCATTGCACATATCACTCAAACATAATATCTTTTACAAGAAAATTCTAAGTGCAAAGTGAAGCTAAAACTTGATATAATCTTTCCGCTGCGTTATCTCTTTAGACGAAAAAAGTTTTCGAAAAACCTCTTGTGAGTCTATTCAATCCCCCCTTCTGGACTCACATTGTTACCACCGGGACTAACAAAATTTAAATAAATTTAAAATTTTAATATAAAATACTAATATTGGGCACCTATTTTTTGCGCATCGCGCATAAGAAAAACTAGTTATTTTAAATAAATGACATCCTTTACCTCTCTTAATTAAAACCCTTTTGACCTTTTCTCCTCAATATGTTTGGTTGTAATTTCAATTTGACATTTGTGTTTGAACATTAAAATTTGTATGAACTAATCTTATGAATTATAAACATTTTGTTTTACTTTATATATTTTCAAATATATGTTCTTACTTTATATTTTATTAAAATATATTGTTTTTATTATTTTATATTTTAATAGATAAACAAACCTATTTAAATTTAAAACTATTTAAATTGTATGAAGATGTCCTTTTTTGTCTTTTTACATTTATCAGCTTATCAAAAAAACTAATTTTACCAAATACTTTTAAGCATTACAGCTAGCTTAACAACTCTTCAAATTTCAGCTTCGAGTTTATAGCTTTTAAGTTTCAGCTACTTTTCAGTTTTCAACTACCTTTTCAGCTAGGCTTGCCAAACATAGCCATAGGCTTAGAATCATGTGCAAAAGATCTCCTAGGTGAAAAATGCGCATAAATCTCAACCATTGATTTAGTCAAGATCAACTGCTTTTAAAAAAAAAATTTGACACTTTTAATCTACAAAAATGAGCATTGGAAGGTACAACATTGTGCACTAGAAGTCACAACAATGTGTACTAGAAAGCAACAATGTGCACTACAATGCAAAAAGATGTGAAACCAAAGCAATTATGATACCAAAAAGGAGAATTATTCAATTGTAGTGTTATTGAAGCAATTACCCTCACAAATCCTTTGTGCATTTTGATTTGTTCAACTCACAAATTTTATTAGAAATTTAGTTATTGAAAAGAGTAAATTCAATCATCCAAGGCAAAAGATATAATAAACAATGCCTTACTAGTTACTAGTATGCTAACCTTAATGACATTTACTAATTTGTATGTTGGTCTTTAATTTCTGACCAATAAAAGACCTTCAACACAAATCATAGACGAACTTTGCTTGATGAAAATGAAAACATAAAACAGAATTTGTTAATGAACTTTGCAGTGGTCCAAAACTGTGCACTAAAAAGCACGACAATGTGTACTGCGAGGCACAACAACACTACAAAGCACAACGTACAATGTGCACTTGAAGGGAGAACTGTGTTCTAGAAGAGATAAAAATATGCACTCGAAGAAGGAGAAATATACACTAGAAAGAGGAAAAAAGTGCACCCAAAGACAAAAGAATATGAACTTGCACAAAATTACCATAATGCCACTGCTATATTTATTTTTATTTTTAATTATCTTCATTCTGGACCCTTGATATGGACTAGATCAATTGATGAGATTAAACCTTCTTTTTTTAATACCTAAGTAATCCTTCACATTTGATCTGTTATCTCTCTCTCTCTCTCTCTCTCTCTCTCTATATATATATATATATATATATATATATATATATATATATATTTATTTATTTATTTTCAGATGAGAACATATCTTAACGTGATAATATGAGAACTTCTTCAGTAATGCTTGTTAAGTTCTAAATGGATGCACTTGATATGGACTAGATCAATTGATGAGATTAAACCAATAAATAAATAAATAAATAAATATATATATATAAATATATATATATATATATATATATATATATATATATATATATATATATATATATATATTATTTATTTTCAGGTGAGAACATATCTTAACGTAATAATATGAGAACTTCTTCAGTAATGCTTGTTAAGTTCTAAATGAATGCACAACAACTCCGTGACTACTAGATGAATGCAATTTGCATTCGTGTAGTAATTTTCGTTCATTCATGTAATAGATGCAGTGTATAGATGCAGTGCATTCATGTAATAGATGCAGTGCATTCATGCAATATTCATGGAACTGGAGTAGTTATTGTGCATTCATTGAAGAAGTCCGCATGTTTCTCACGTTATTCTAACACATAAATTACATTATTTTAACTCATAAAATACATTATTTTACTTCAAAATGTTTATTACTCTAACACGCGCGCGGAACAAGGAATTTTTTTAAACATCAAAATGACGTCGTTTTGGACCGTGATTTACACAATAATTTGCCACTCTGCCCTAGAACTAGAGGTAAATGGTGATTGCGCAATTAATATACAGGTCAAATCCTACTTTTCATGCGCGCATACGAGTTCCAATCCACACCCTCTTTCATTCTAAGTCACTTTAATTTTTTTTTTCTCTCTCTCTCTTCATGTTTCTAATGTGATACGATCCTATACTTTCACATACAATCGTAGTATCAAATCAAGTAACGAATTA
The DNA here is from genome assembly GCF_003576645.1 of Ipomoea triloba. Classification (NCBI taxonomy): domain Eukaryota; kingdom Viridiplantae; phylum Streptophyta; class Magnoliopsida; order Solanales; family Convolvulaceae; genus Ipomoea; species Ipomoea triloba. The sequence continues at coordinate 9,948,382 of NC_044918.1, forward strand.
CTTGTTGGAAAATAGCATGAAAATGGCAATTTAAGTGGCTATTTTGTGGTACAAATAATTGTAGGGTCCACTTCCGATTTGGGTCGGGTCAAAGTGGATTCGAGTTCTTCGTAGTTAGACGAAGAGATTGATATATTGTACACACAAAACGGATAATGGGTGAATGAGAAATTTGTTCTCAAAGTTGACCCATTTGAGTTGGAAAAATTGAGGGAAAGCTTTAGAATAAGGCTTTGTCCCACATTGGTTTGGAAAGGGAATTTGCACCACTATTTATACAAGTGCCTTTCTTAGGCTTAGTGAATTGTATAGCATAGAGGCTCTCTCTCGCGCGCAGGGGGGGGGGGGGGGGGGGAGGTGCAAATCAAAATCCAAAATGAGTTCGAAAAGGCTTGAACTCGTGTGTGCGGGCACGAATGTCGTTCGGAAAATTGGGTGGCCTTGCGGGCTAAGTCAGGATTCGGCCTCAAGGACTCGTCGTGATCTCTAGTCCGCCGAATCCTAGTCCATCCATGTAATCTGAACACCGGGCCATTAATTCCAATTTTTATTATCTGAATCAATTCTCAGGTAGTGGTCGACCGTTACAAGGGTTACAAAGGCTGAATTTAATTCCAATTTTTATTATCTGAATCAATTCTCAGGTAGTGGTCAACCGTTACAGGGGTTACAAAGGCTGAATTTATGATCAGCTTAAGTGCCTTAATTAAATGCTATTAATCCAGCAACTCCTATATAAGTTGATGGTAGGAGCAGTAGATTTATACACACAACGAAATACAAATTTCTCTCTCGAAAATCTGCTTCTACTCCCTTCTTAGCATACTGTGTTCAGCTCTTGTTCTTGTTCGCTGGGTTTCGAAGTTTGAGTGCTCAAACTAGAAATCGAAGCTTGTTTTATCCTGGGAAACCTAGGCTACAACGCTCCTAGCACCGTGGGAGGTAGCAAATAAGGTTTTATGGATAGTGTAGTAAGTACACGACTCAAGCTTACCCTTGTCAAGAAATTCCTTTTGTATTTTGTGCTTGTTAATTTTTTCTGGAAATATTATTTTCGTAATATTATTTCTTAACCTTACTATGTTAAGCCGAGGGCATGACTTCTCTTTCTTGATTCCGCGTGGAATAGGGAATGGCGGTGGTGGATGAGGAGCTACTGATTGAACATCACGCATGCATGGAATGGGTGGTGCACGTATGTACTTCTTCATGTGATGTCCCACTACGTATGTATACACCTTCATATGATTAAATGTTGGCTCCACTTGTTTCATCAACGTAACCTACCTACGCCCTTTACCCTTCACGTACTTCGTTTTTTACCTAGATTATGGATAGACCTAATCACATACTAAAATCTGACAAAAGGTTAGATATTTAAATCTCGTCACTCAAATACAAAGACAATAAAATTGTTTGGTAAATAGTTGTTAGTTAATTGGGTCAGAGGGTTTGATTGGTTCATATCATTAGTTGGTTGTAGAGAGATGTTTGGTAAATTAGTTATTAGTTGATAACTGATTATTTACAAAATGACTTTCTAAAAACGTTTATCGAAAAAACTTTTTTGAGCAACTTTTTGAATTTTAGCGTTTTGAAACGATAAATTGTTACAAAAAATTAATTAATAAAACATTCATATTTGTTATTTAACAAAGTCAAACAAATAAAATTGGCTGATAAGCTAAATATGTTATTAATGTGTTAAAGAGAGTTGTAGTACAACAGGTTCTTTTTCTAAAGAAATACGAGAACATTTTTTTGTTGTTTTTTTTTTTTTGTTCTAATTATTAAAGATAACTACCCTAGCTTGTATACACAATCAAGTCAAACATTACCTAAGACTAAGAAACTATATATCAAGACAAAAAAAACTTATAATATATATACGGATGGGGGCACGTACGTACGTATCAATGCAACATTGATGTATTGGGGGTTGAATTGGATGGTATGGTAGGGTGGCCAGCTGATGAACAATATCGGATCGGATCGGAGATAAATTTTGATGTGACATAAAAATGTTTGAAGCAGGCAGCTACAACTAACGTTGATAAAGGACATGAACTGAGCTACTTGTAAGTACCTCGGCCCGGCCCAACACTCGCATGTTCTTAGTAGGCCACCTTTCCTAAATCTATGCTAACACCCATACTATATATACAACCCTAGCCTGTCCACTGCCCACCCACACCAGTTGTTATACCATGTACCATGGTCCACAATGCATTGTGGACCATGAGTTATGGTTGATACTGCAATTGTGTTGAACTGATACTGCAGTTGTGTTGAACGGATATTGCAGTTGCGTGGAACAGAGGTTATTTCATCCGTCTGTAAATGCAGTTGTGTTGAACGGATACTGCAATTGTGTTGAACGGATACTGCTGTTATGTTGAATGGATATTGCAGTTGTGTTGAACAGATGAACGACCTCTGTTCCGCGTAACTACAGTTTCCTTTCAACACAACTGCAGTATCTTTTCAACACAACTGCAGTATCCGTTAAACACAACTACAGTATCAGTCATGATCACGGTCCACAATGCATTGTGGACCATGTTCCACCATATAATTTGCGCACCCACACCACCTTTCCGCTAGCTGTTTCCACTTTTCACTGCTACTAATATCGTCTTAGTTTGCACTACATACCTACGCATTTATTTAGTTCATACTCATATAATATTATGAAAATGATCGGCATTGGGTACTGTACTGTGGGGTACTGGGTTGGAGTGTGGGTCCTTGAGAGTAGGGGTTAAACCTTTTAGAGAAGGAAGAAGAAAAATGATATTTTAGCCGATGTAATATACCGAGGGTAATTTATATCACGGATCAGGAGTCCAGGACTCAGAATTTCGTAACATGATGTACTAAAACACATAACACGATACACGTACATGCTTTTATTTATTTATTTATTTATTTTTATTTATTTTTATTTAAAGAACACATGTTTTCTATTTTACTTATTCTCATATCTGATTTATGTAAATAATTTATGTCCTATAGGCACAATTTCATAATACAAGACATAAATTCGTTAAATAATACACATTATATGTTTTGTGTTATACAATTATTAATCAATTTGATGTACAAAATCTTTATGTTTAAGATACAGAATTTCGTAACATGATGTATTGAAACGCATAACACGATACACATACACATGCTTTCTATTTTTTTTTTATTTTTATTTTAAAAAGAACACATGTTTTCTATTTTACTTATTCTCATATCTTATTTATGTAAATAATTTATGTCCCATAGGCATAATTTCATAATACAAGACATAAATTCGTTAAATAATACACAGTATATTTTGTGTTATACAACTATTAATCAATTTCATGTACATAATCTTTATGCTTAAGGTATAGGGATAGAATTTCGTAACATGATGTACAAAAACGCATAACACGATATACATAAACTGCACATGCTTTACTGTAAAAAAAAAAACAAAAGAACTACTCTCTGTAATGCGAACTGAACAACAAACGAACTCCGTTAAAATACAATTTAAAACAACATTTTCATAATACAAGACATAAATTCGTTAAATAATACAAACAATATGTTCTGTGTTATACAACTATTAATCAATTTCTTGTACATAATATTTACAGAATTTCATATCATGATGTATAGAAACGCATAAGACGATATACACACACATGTTTTTTTTTTTTTTTTTTTTTTAAAGAACACNAACTACTCTCTGTAATGCGAACTGAACAACAAACGAACTCCGTTAAAATACAATTTAAAACAACATTTTCATAATACAAGACATAAATTCGTTAAATAATACAAACAATATGTTCTGTGTTATACAACTATTAATCAATTTCTTGTACATAATATTTACAGAATTTCATATCATGATGTATAGAAACGCATAAGACGATATACACACACATGTTTTTTTTTTTTTTTTTTTTCTAAAGAACACATGTTTTCTATTTTACTTATTCCCATATCTAATTTATGTAAATAAATTATGTCATATAAGCACATAATTTCATAATACAAGACATAAATTCATTAAATAATACACAATTTGTTTTGTGTTATACAACTATTAATCAGTTTCATGTACATAATCTTTATGCTTAAGGTACAAAATTTCGTAACATGATGTACAAACATGCATAACACGATATACATACACATGTTTTACAGTTAAAAAAAAAAAACTGTTACGCGAACTGAACAATAAACGAACTCCGTTAAAATAAAGTTTAAAACGACGTCGTATATGATAACTGTGGACCCTGATCCACAGTATAACGGTAGAATCAATTCTAAGTTATTGGAGGTGTAATTACCTTATTGCCTTACATCTTGAGCTAATAATTTTCACATTTTTTTAGTTAGTAATGATATCAGGTGATCAAAACATTTTGTAGGAAAATGAATGCAATTCCTTTACCAAATTAATGTTCATGCCCTTTTTTCAACCAATCAGTTATCAATTATTGTCAGACAAGACTAAAAATTAAGAGTCTAATTTTACACTTCCAATAATTTATGAACTGATTTTACAGGTTATAGGGAAAATTGCACTTTACGTCCTTACGTTATAAATTAATTGTAGAATTCATCCCTATATTATAAGGTAATTATATAATTCATCTCTAAGTGTTGGTCACGTTCACTTCTTGTCCCTAAGTTATTATTAGCGTTGCACTTTTCGTGTTGACTTTTCATCCTGAGTTATACTAAAATTGTAAATTTCGTCCCTAATGTTTTGTAAGTAAAAGGACGAAAAATGCAAAGCCAATAATAACTTAGGGACGGAAAGTGAGCATGATCAACACTTAGAGACGAATTCTACAATTATCGTATAACTTAGGGACAAAAAGTACAATTTACCCTAGTTTATACTACGAGTATAACTTAGGGATTAAACATGTTATTTCCCTTATAATAATTTGTTTTACAATAATTTTTTTTAAACGTCATATAATAACATTATCTTATGCATTCTTAAAAATAATTAATATGAGGGTAGTTTAATTTAGTCATAATTTAAAAATCATTTTTGCTAATACCTTTTCAATCAAGTATGTCACAATACTTTCTAGTATGATTTATCTTTTATGTATAATTTATGAACTATTACATAAGAGTAGAGTTTACTCGTATGCACCTACATTTGAACTGTGAGTGCGGGTTTTTCTTGTCATTTAAAAAAATATATAACAAATTATTTTAGATGGATAATGTTGTAACATAATATAAAGTTGTGGGTATTCTTGAATTTGCAATTTATTAGGATATTTAATTTGTGGATGCATGCATGTAGATGTAGATATATGTACGAAGGAATTGAAGTGGCATCAGCTGAAGGGGACTTTGCAGGGTAGCCCCTCAGACAAAACCAGCTACTAGATTGGTCCATTTGAATGGAGATTGAAGATTTTGCTAACAAAAAATTGACACTTTTTGTCCTTCAAAGCTGGTATATATATAATATACGGAGTAATAGATTTAGTTTTTTGTTGTTGTGGTGTGGCGTACAAAGGGAGGAACAAGTAAAAAATTAGATAATTCTTGACCATTTCATACTAATAAGACCTACAGAGAGTTTTTATTTTATTTTATTTTATTTATTTATTTTTTAAATCCATCTAGAGGCTTGATTACAACATGCAACAAATCGACAATATTATTTTCGAGAATTTAATCTACGTACCGATTGGCTTCTTTAATAAATCTGGGGTATGTTTAGTGCATTTTTTCTGTTTTTCGTATTTTTTGTTATCTTTTTCACATTTTTCTCTTTTTTCTTTTTTTTTTGTTTTGTTGTTGTTTTTTTTTTTTTTTTCCATTAGAAAAAAATGATACCAAATAAATGTTTATCAACCTTTGCTTTTCATATTATTTTTGAAATGAAAAAATATGAAGTTGTTTAAACCTGTCTTTATTGATTGTTTTTCTTCCTTTAATCCTACAAATAATGCTAGTGGTAGGTGAAAACTATGATTGTTGTAAGTTAAGCACGTTTAACCACATAATTTTTTTGTTATCTAGTCGCGATATCTTACTTAATTGGAATTCTTTCGTTATCTAGTTGCTACATCCCTCCATGGTAAGCCATGGCGCCACGTCTCAAATTGAGACTCGGTCAACCCCTCGATTGATGCACAACAATCTCCCTCCCAGCAAGGACTGAACTCATCCGCCTAGCCATCAATTTGAACCCAATTGTTGGATCTCAGTTTGTGATTGCTGTAAGTCAAGCACCACACCACAACCCAGACGTGTTTGGTTGGAATTGCAATTCACGGGGTCTTTCTCTGTCCGTTTAACGGTCCAGGCCCAGGGGGAATCGTCACTTGTGGGATTCGAACCCAGGTTCTCCTGGAATTCTTCCTCACAAAGAGAGCTCATTTTCCACTTGAGCTACCCCATTGGGTTACTACTACTACTACTATTACTACTACTATTATTACTACAATATCTACCACAACATAAGGGCATTTTAGTCATTTTGTCGCTTCTTTCCTTTCAATTCCTTGTACTCTTATTTCTGCATACCAAACAGTGTAATTTCAATTCCAACTTTATTCATTGAATTGCAATTCCACCGAATTACAATTCTTTTCCCCCCTAATTCACTCCTCCCAACCAAACACCCTGTTAACCACATCTATCCAAAGTAGGTCAAAACGCCACGTCTCGAATCGAACAAGGGCTGAACTCGGTGAACCCGACCGATGCCCAACATGTGTATTTGATCAAGTCGATTATATCTACATTTTATTTCAAATATTCAAAAATTTTAGTGATAATTTTTTATGTTTTATTCAAAAAATAGGAATATTATCCATGGATGACAACAAATAAAGTAATATTGGGTATTTGACTCCAAGAACCTTAATAATTGTTACGAATAAATTTTGATGATGCAAAAGATATTATATAGGCACATTAAACTCCTCATTTTTTGTTGTAAGGGAAGCATCTGGAAGGAAGGACTTCGGAAGAAGGTAATCGGGAGGAAAGAGTTCGGAATGAAGCAATTTTAGCAATCATCCAAGATCATAAGAGCTTTAATTTATTGAATATCTTTTTAAGAAATATCAACCTCAGAAGGAGCTCATACGAGGAAGAATAAAAGGAGTCTTTGGAAAATGAAACTTGTCTTACACCCAGGAGTCTAAATGTGAGACAAATTGATTATAAGCAAGAACAATTTTTTTTTTTTTTGTCTTTAAAGTGTTTATATACTGATATAGGGAAACAATCTTTAGCTGATGGATATCAAGCGGCAAATGTTCAGAGATATGACAATGAATTTTAGAGGATTGTGGCAGCTTTTGGACGGTTACTACTTGTTGAGTAACAATGGCCAGATTCAAATTTCAAGTTGGCTCTCATCCCTCCTCATCTAAAAACGGAGTACTCCAAACTTGAAAAAAAGGCTTAAAATCAATCGAAAACTATCTTGTTATCAAGTGTTCAAGCTACTGTGAAAGCTCTACATTGTTGAATCAAACTTCTAAGATGAAAATAAATCGGTTTGATTTCTCAAAGTCCAGCACTCAACTACAACCATCTTTCAATTGAAAGAAGTTGGGAGATTATTCTAGCAAGGCAACTTGGTGTGTGACCCTTGGCTAGTTCTAATCAGACAGTAAAGGATATATGACAATGTCATGATTGACCCCTATCTCTAGAATTGTCAACTGGTAGAAGCTAAAGGCTTTGTGCCACTTTGTACTTGTGTACAAAGTACTTAGTGAAAACCTCCTTGGAGTTAAGGAGAATGGTGGAGTAGGAAAATTCTTCTGAACTACTATAAAAATATCTCTTGCACTTTACATTCATTTACATTACTTTTACTGTGCAACGAATCCCATACTTACACTAACGCTTCAAATCGACAAACTTAGCTACACATTTTATTAGGCAAGCTCAAAGACTTCCATTGTAAGGAAACTCAATTTCTTAGCTTTGATTTATAAATTCAAGCTCACCTAGACCAGACTCGAAAATACTTTTAAAATTGTTAAAAAGTCTATTCAATACCCCCCCCCCCCACTCCCTCTAGATTTTTTGCCCTCTAGGGACCAACAACATTTTATTTCAAATATTCAAAATTTTGAGTGATATTTGTTGAGTTTTATTCGAACGATAGGAATAATATCCATGGATGAGAACTGATAAAATAATACGTACTGGGTATTTGACTTCCAGAACTCTTATTGGACGGGTTTAAATAGTCGATAGTTAGGTGAAACAGTTTTGGTTAGTGAAACTCCTGTATCCGATTGTGTGTATCTGTGTGTGTATAATAGGTTTTGAGATTATTTCAAGTACTATATTGGTACTTAATTTGGTAGTGACAATTGAGTTTGGAATAGGTACATGCAATAATCATTCATATTTGGGGTAGTTCTAAGTGTATTCGGATTCACGTTTGAAAATGGCTAAATAGAAAAATATCTACCTATTCTCATCTCTAATAATATTGGTAGAGTTAGAAAAGCATAAGATAATACTATATGTAGTTATTGTAGACTTGTAGTGGATATGTAGATACTAGATATGAGACAGCAATAGTATGAATATCAAATACTTTGTTAAATTAGAAAAAATGAAAAAGCATTTTTCCAAATAAAAAAAAAAAACAGTGCTAAAAGACACATTTTATGTTTTTTGTTTTCCATAAATTAAACTTACCGTAGTGTTTTTAATTGGTTCTGTATGTCTCTACTAGCTTTTGATTTGAAGTTGGGATTGAAGTTGTTTTTAATTTCTGAAATGAATATTTTGAAATAAAATTAGAATGAAAAGACGTTATTGATGACCAGTTAATAAATGTAATTAATTTGAGCTGAATTAGTGAATCTGATTTTATTCGATTTTCTAATATATTTTGCCCATTCATATATTAGCTGTGCTTGCGTTGTCTTCGCACCTTGCTTTGCTTCCCTGCATCTCGGATCTCATATATTTGAATACCAACAACATTACCCCATTGCATGTAGTTAACTTTGTCTTATTTTTTAAGGGATGACAATAGAGCATGCTATGTATTCATCAATTCAATCGCACCTTTAATACACAATTCGTGACATTAGAAGTTATGTTATTCACCAATTCAAATATAGGTGTCATTACGAATTTTAGTTTTTCTCACACTGATATTACGAATTTTAGTTTTTCTCACACTAATAAAAATTATTGCTAGATGTCAGTTGTACCGTGGTCAACCAAAACAATACACCAAGACTGGTATTTATAAGAAAGGTTACCTTATGTTCGCACGGGCAGTTCAGTTGGTTCCTAGGTGACAGATTGTAGGCAAGGATATAAAATCAAGCTCGGACAACTACAATATGAGAGTTATACCCAATATGGTGGGCTAGTTGTGGCATGTAGGCACCAGACATTAGTCTTTTCACCTAATGTGTTACTGAGTCACCATGATTATATATATTTAACCATCCACTATCATGTTAGGCTAGAGTGTGGGGGCATAGGGGCGGTGGTATAATTAAAATAAAATATACTTGTTTGAAGAGTTAATTCCATTTCTGATTCTAGATTTATAGGTGACAATAAACTTTTAGTCCTTTCTCAGAACATCCACTTTGGTTCTAGTATTATTGTGGCATAACCATTTTTGTCCCACGTCAACAATATCGTTGAAATGTCGTTAAATACAAGAAAATTTTGATCTTTAAAAAAAAAAATACAATGTGGGTTGACCCACTATATTTTTTATTTTTATTTTCTTGAAAAAGACTCATAATGAAGACCTAAATGCCCTTGTATTTTACGGAATTTCAACAATTTTGTTAACGGGGGACAAAAAATATGGTCATGCCACAATAATACTAGAACCAAAGAAAATGTTCTGAAAAAGATAGATTAAAAGTGGATTGCCACCTATATATATACTAGTGTTTTACTCGTGCGATGCACGAAAAAAATTATGTTATTATGAATTTAAATAAAAAATTAGAAAAGAATAAAAAAATGTTTAAATGTACAATATAATAATATAGTTGGACTTCTATATATTTGATTAAGTATCTATTTTCATAGTATACAAAATTAAAATTAATATTTTGTATGTTAATATAGTCTATAATCACGTACATATTTAAATAAATTTATAGAGACAATCTACATAAATAAATTAATGTATTCGTAATCGTATTTTATATATATTATAATTTCAACAATATGAATAATAACTAAGTGGACGAGAGCTGTAATGTTGTATTAGAATTGCATAAAAATATTGGTATAGATTACAAGTATATATACAGGAGGAGAATCATAGTCTGACTAGGAAAATAACTTATAACATGACTAAACTACATAGAGTCCTAATCCTGTAGCTTGTGTCTCAAAAAGGAAAATCATGACCCTGAAAGAGGTTTAGTAAAGATGTCAACAAGTTGATCCTTGGTAGAAGTAAAATTCACTCGAATTTCTCTTGTAGCAACCCTGTCCCTCACAAAGTGACAGTCAATTTCCACATGCTTTGTACGAGCATGTAAAACTAGATTGGCACATATATATGTGGCACCAAGATTGTCACACTAGAGTTTAGGTATTGAAACCTTGGGAGCCCCTATCTCACGGAGAAGAGAAAGTATCTAAACAACTTCAGCACAGACATTAGCTAGAGTTTTGTATTCAGCCTTGGTGGAGGATCTAGCCATTGTCCTCTGTTTCTTACAAACCCAAGACACTCGATTTTGTCCAATAAACATAGCATAACCATTGGTGGACTTTCTATCCTCAGGACAGTCAGCCCTGTCAGAATAAAAGAAAGCATGCAAGTCATTCGAGCCAGACTTCCTTATTCGCAGTCCCAGAGATAGAGTTCCTTTAACATACCTTAGCACGCTTTTCAGTTCCTTCTAGTGAGTGGTATTTGGAGCATGCATGTGCTGACAGAGGAGGTTAACTACATACGATAGATCAGGTCTTGTGACCGTTAAATATTGCAATGCCCCTGCTAGACTTCTGTACCTGGTGGGATCATCATATAAATCTGTACTGGCAGAGGCATGTCTCAAAACAGATATAGGAGTAGCAAGATGCTTACAGTCTATCATACCAGCTCGTTTTAAAATATTTGTCATGTATCTCTGTTGAGAAAGCAAAATACCATCATCACACTTGATGGTTTCAATGCCAAGGAAAAACCCAGGCTCTACAAGATCTCTAATTTTGAAAGTAGTAGACAATTTTGACAATAAAGTATTCACCACAGTTACATTGTTCCCCATAAAAGAATATCATCCACATAGACCAGTAAGTAAACAGTGGCAGAATCTTGGGAAAAATAAAATAGGTAGACATCCATTTTGGAAGCTTTAAAGCCAACAGACAGGAGAAAGATATGCAGACGATTGAACCAGGTTCTCGGAGCCTGTTTTAAGCCATACAGATATCTCTTCAACAAACATATATGATCAGGAAACTAAGTATAAATATAACCTAAAGGCTGACGCATATACACAGTCTCACTCAAAGTTCCATTTAAGAATGCATTATGAACATCTAGTTGCTTGACACACCAATTAGGGGAAAGTGCCATAGATAGGAGTAACCTGATAGTAGTCGGTTTTACCATTAGACTGAAGGTGTCAAAGAAGTCTTGTCCAGGAACCTGATTGAACCCTTTAGCCACCAACCTGGCTTTGTGCCTCTCAAGGGAGCCATCCGCTTTTCGTTTGGTACGGAAAACCCATTTGCAGCCAATAACATTCATGTAGGGCTTGGAGGGAAAGGGACACCAAGTTTGACTATGCATGAGAGCATTGAACTCCTGATCCATCGCATCCCGCCAGTCAGGATGATTGACTACCTGTGAATAACATGTTGGATTAGTGGGACAAACCTGGACAGTCAAACCTGCAATGGGGGCACAAGACTTGCTCCTAGTTGCCTGGCATGAGTCCGCTCAGTTGGGCATGTAGATCGACCACGTGGGCGACCACGAGGATGTTTATCAGGACCCGAAGGACGTTAAGGGGCCTCCTGTGAGAGATCTACAGGAGGGGAACACAGATGTTACACAGATTCAGCCCAAGGACGTGGCGTGATATCCGAGGGAGCCTACAAAACAGCCTTAGAAGTAAATGGAAAACTCATCTCATCAAACAGGATATGTCTGCACACATATATCTTATTAGTCAGTAAATCTATGCACATGTACCCCTTAAAAGACTCAGGATAGCCTAAGAAGACACACGGAGAAGACCTGTAAGACGTTTTGTGACGATTATAAGGACGCAAGTGTGGATAACACAGACAACCAAACACACAAAGAAAGGAATACGTAGGAGGAGAGTTGTGCAACAAAAGGTGAGGACTATTATTTTGTAAGGCAAAGGAGGGCATTTTAATAATGAGAAACAGCAGTTTCAAAAGAATAGTGCCAAAAATGAGAGGGAACAGAAGCACGAGCCATGAGAGCAAGGCCAGTTTCAACAACATGCTTGTGTTTTCTTTCTACACGACCATTATGTTCATGAGTATAAGCATAAGATTGCCTATGATTAATACCAAGTTGCACAAAAACATAATGCAGTTTCTTATACTCAACACCTAAGTCAGATCGAATGACCTTGATTTTACGATTGAATGAACGTTCTACTAGACACCAAAAACGATCAAAGACATCATATATATAAGATTAGAGTTTCATAGGAAAATACCAAGTAAAACGAGAATAGTCATCCACAAAAAGAGCAAAATAACGATAACCATCAGAGGAAAGCACAGGAGCTGGCCCCCAAATGTTAGTGTAAACTAAATCTAGAACACTCGAACTAACAAACTCAACACGTGGCAATGGGAAACGCAAAGATTTACCCATTTTACATGCAGAACATAAGCTAGAAGTACATTGAACACTTTTATTAGACTCACTAACTGAATATGACTGTAGAATTACAACTAAGAACACGCTGATGTGGATGACCTAGACGATCGCGCCACGTAGAAGGCGAAGCACGAGTAGACAGAAATGCTGAAGGAGAAGGACTAGGAACCGGCAAGGTGTAGAGCCCACCAGGGCTATTTCCCGGTAGAAGGTGTTAGGAACCCCGAGCTGTTGATTTTGATGATACCAACTATCCGAGGAGACCCCTAACTTTTGTTTTGTCTTTGGAATAGGTTTCTGCTTTGTATCATAGTTTTACAGGATAACCGAATCATTAGTATCGGATTATCCTTGATAAGGATTTAAGTTATAAACACCGAAGTCTTGAAGAATCCAACCGAAGAGTTGAAGTACCGAAGAGTTGAAGATCTGAAGTGATGAAGACTTGAAGAACCGAAGACTAGGATCACAGGCCGAAAAATGGAAGGGCCAAGCTTTTATGACCGAGAAATCAAAAGTATTATTGTCTCGAGGAGATTAAGAGGAATGATAAGGTCAATCATTCTCTCGCATAACCAAGGCAAAGACATTCTCTGATAAGTTGTCTTATCTACTGCCTTGAGAATGGGTATAACTGAATGTCAATTTGGGTTCTATGCAACGATCCCAAGGAGCATTTAATGATTGTCACCTTTTTGGTGGACAAAAGACAAATTGTCCTTGCACAAAAGTGGACAAACGGCCAGAAAGTACTGACATTCTAAAAAAGATGAAAACACTACCCATTGGATATTACACACTGGATAATAGGTTTTGAATTTCATTTTCCCTCCAACGGATCTGAAATTTCACCTATAAATACCCTTGTCCCATCTCACTTTGACAAGGTTGAAAAAACGCGAAATATTGTCCAGCAAGTAAAGAGCTCTCAGTGTGATATTCATAAGCTTACAAGTGATATTCAAACTTCATAAGAAATTCTTGTGTGATTAAGGAGACTATCAAGGCAATTAATCACAAAGATTTCAAGTTGGAGAATCATCACAACCTTTCAACCATCTCTACAAGTGAAGTAGAAAGAGGCGGAGTAAACTTGGAAGAAGTTGAAAAACCTACAACAACAAGGCTGCCGGGCTAAGTGATCAAAGGAGCTTGTTGTAGCAGAGTTTGTACTATTACGGGGAATATAGTGCAAACCTTCACGAGTTGTGAAGAAGAGTGGAGTAGGCTTAGTTAACAGCCGAACCACTGTAAAAATCTCTCTCTCTCTCTCTTTTATTTACTTTACATATTGCATTGCATAATCCACTCAAACGTAATATCTTTTACAAGAAAATCCTAAGTGCAAAGTGAAGCTAAAATTTGATATAATCTTTCCACTGCGATATAAATCTTTAAAAAAAAAAGTTTTTAAAAAATTCCCTGTGAGTCTATTCAACCCCCCCTTCTAGACTCACATCGTTACCACCGGGACCAACAAGTGGTATCAGAGCACGTTACCTTGAACAGTGAACACTCTGTGTATACTGCCTGGTGATCTTCTTTGAAATATCGTCAAAATATTTTCATACTTTGCACTATGTCTAAAATGGAACATCATAGGCATTTTCTCATGTTTAACTTGGATAAGTTTGATGACTGGAAAGTGCGAATGCAGGCTCACTTGTCTGCTATCCATGATGAGATGTGGGATGTGGTTTCTACTGGACCCATCCAGATATTACAAGTGAACCCCAACCGAGTCGTCACTGATCCAACGTCACCAGAATTCATACCTAAAGAAAAATCTCAGCTGACCACTGAAGAAAGAACCCGAGTGAATCTCGACAACATAGCCAAGGACATACTTTACAAGGCCTTGGATGAATCACTTTTTCCACGTGTAAGAAAGTGCAAGTCAGCTAAAGAAATCTGGGATGTACTTATGCGCATAAGTGATAGAGATGAACAAGAGAAAGAAAACAAGTTAACAATTGCCATGAAGAAGTTTGAAGATTTCAAACTTAATCCAAAGGAATCCATAACCGACATGGAAGCTCGATTCATAAAGTTACTTATGGGGATCAACGACCTTGATGAGAAAAAGCTATCACAAAAGGAGATAAACTTGAAGATTCTCCGAGGACTACCCAAAAGTTGGGAGATGAAGGTAATAGCCATGCGTGATCACCGAGATCTCAAAACAACGAGCACTACTCAGATCTTCAGTGATCTGAAAGCCTACGAGTTTGAGAAGGAAACATTAAATGATGAAGAACCCGAGACAAGGAACATAGCCTTAGTTGCTAATCAACAACCTTCATCATCAATGTAGAGGTCGAATCCTAATCCCTCGTCTGACTTATTTACTGATGATCAGTTTGCTCTGTTTATGAGAAAGTTTAAAAGGTTCATGCGAAAGAATCAATCCTATGACAACTCGGACAAGGCGAGAAGAACGAAGTACCGAAGCAATGATAAAGCAAGCGGATCCAGAACACAAGAGAAAGATGAAGCACAAATGCTGTGCTACAACTGCCGAAAACTTGGACACTTTAAAGCAGAATGCCCATATCCTATAGTCAAAAAGCATCAAGACGAGCACAACTATAGAAAGAATTCGGGAAACTATCATAACTCGAAGAATACATCCAATGATGCTGACGAGTAGCCGAACAAGAATAAGAAGAATGATAGGCGAAGGAAGGCTCTAGCTGTAGAAGAGAAGTCATGAGATAAGAACGACGAGTCATGCACGTCTAGCTCCAGCTCAGAGAGTGATAGTTCGGAGGATGAGAAGGGACTACTGTGTCTCTTCAGTCAAGAGGACTCAGAAGGAGAGCTATGCCTCATGGCAGATGAAGAAGAGGTAACTTCACAAAATCACTCATCTAATTATAGCTCCGAATCCTTATATCATGAAAACCATAGGGAAGCATTCGAGAGAATGATGAAGAGTTTTGATGATATTGAGGATTCACACTTCAAGCTTAAAGAACAGAATGCTAAGCTATTGGCAGAAAGACAAGATCTCAAGGACTTAAGGTCCAAAAATGCTGAGATGCTTGAATCTATAAGCCAGCTTGAGAAGCAAGTTCATCTTCTTAAGGAAGAGTGTAAAGCAAAGGATGATAGAGAGCAAAACTTGCGTGCGGTACTTGCGACATTTACAAATTCATCCAGATTAATGGATCGAATGGTAGATGATCAAAGACCATCAGGGAGTAGAACCGGACTTGGTTATAACTCCAGCTCTTATCAACATGTTCTCCTAACTCGACCAACTGACCCTTCTACTAGTGGAGGTTTAAGTTCTGTCTTTGTCCAAGGACAAACCGAAAATCTTGAGCCAGTGATTAACGCCGAAAATGGAACAGAACCACAATCAACGAGTCGATCCAATGATCCGACTGAAACACGAATTGTGGAACCTACGAGAGGAAATTCCCAAAACGGTAACCCGAGAAGTCATCAGACCCCTCGGTACAGACCTCGCATGATAAACCATCATGGTTTCATAGCAAATGGTCAACCACATGGGAATAACCGATCTAAAGGAAAATCCCAAGGCAATAAGAGGCAACACTATTCACAGAGGCAACGCAAAGGTAGACCTTAGGGAAGACCGAGCTCTTACCCGAATAGTGTCAAGAATTTCAAAAAGTTTCCTAGGAAGCATAATGGTGGAGATGGTAGACTATATCCCACTGATGAGGACTGGTTCATGGACTACGAACCAATGACAAGAGCAAAATTTCTGCTCCATCATAGACATAAGCAGACCTCATACACTAGGATAAACCCGAATAAAGAAACGCCTCCTCTTCAGAAGGTTTATTCACCGAAGTCACCTCAAGCCTACTATGCTATCCCTTATGATTATCGCGTGTTTAACGGGTATCGTGGACCGAGGATGAACCTTACAAGTTCTAGGTATGCATGGATGCCGAAGCTCACAGCTAACCGTCAAGGACCCAAGAAGGTATGGGTACCTAAAAATACCTAATCTTTGAATGCAGGGAAACAGGATCATCTGGTATGTAGATAGTGGATGCTCAAGGCATATGACAGGAGACATATCAGAATTGAGCAACTTTAAAACGAAGAATGGTCCTAAAGTAGTCTTCGGTGGGAACTCAAGTGGACAAACTCTGGGCACCGGAGATGTTAAGAAAAATGGCTTAATCATTCAAGAAGTTTCTTATGTCGAAGGATTAAAGTTTAATCTCCTGAGCACAAGTCAGTTCTGCGACAAAGGATACAAAGTAGTATTCTCAAAGGACAAGTGCCAAGTTATCTCAAAAACAAATCATGAAGTTGTGCTAACGGCAAAACGGAGAAAGAATATGTATGTTGTCACATGGGAAACAGTGAAGCCGAACACTTGCTTGATCGCCAAAAGCAAGAAAGATCTAAGTTGGGAATGGCATCAAAAACTCAATCATCTTAACTTCAAAGCCATCAACAAGCTTGCAAGAAAGGAATTGGTTGAAGGATTACCGAATGTAATCTATGACAAGGATAAGATATGTGAAGCTTGTCAAAAGGGAAAACAGATCAAGTCTTCGTTTAAGACGAAATCCCTTAACACTAACTCAAGGCCATTAAGTTTACTCCATATGGACTTATTTGGACCAGTTGATCCAGTTAGTCTAAGTGGAAGAAAGTACACTCTTGTGGTAGTAGATGACTACACAAGATATACATGGACATCCTTTCTGAGAAAGAAGAATGAAACTGAAAAGGTTCTTCCGGACTTGCTCCGAAGACTTCAAATTGAAAAGGTGTTGCTGAATGGTGTTGCTGAAAGACGCAACAGAACCCTCAAGGAAGCCGCCAGATCCATGATAGCTTTCTCGGGCTTGCCTAAACGATTTTGGGCCGAAGCCATAAACACTGCATGTTATATTCAAAACATATCTCTTATTCACAAAGATCATGGAGCTACACCTTATGAACTCTAGAAAGGCAGAAAGCCTGTTGTAAAATACTTTCATATCTTTGGAAGTAAATGTTTCATCCATAACAACGGAAAGTCACATCTAAAGGCATTTGATGAACGTGCTGATGAAGGGATATTCATGGGATATTCCGAAAAGAGCAAAGCATTTCGAGTACTAAACAAGCGAACCATGGTGATAGAAGAATCAATACATGTAGTTTTTGACGAATCATCTAAAGAAGATATGGTGATCTCCGAGAAATCGCAAACTGATGAGAAAACAAAGGATGGAGAAATTGAAGAACTATCCGAAGGATCAGAATCAGAAGACGATGATTATCCTGCCTTTCCTAATCATCTACCGAATACTTCATCCCAAACCGAAGTATTGCCGAATGATGGTAATGAACCAAATCAATCAGAAATACAACAAGATGAGAGCAATCACGATGAAACCTCTATAGATGAAGGAGCACTCCTACTACTGTTCAACCGGATCTAAAATGGTTGAGAAATCACCCTCAAGATCAAATCATCGGTGATATACATGATAGTGTACGAACTCGTGCATCCATTCGGGAATGCATGATGGCATGTTTCATATCTCAAATTGAACCAAAGACTGTAGAAGAAGCATTAAATGACTCGGATTGGGTCATAGCCATGCAAGATGAATTACACCAATTTGAGAGAAACAATGTATGGGAACTGGTTCCACGACCAACTCATCAAAACGTCATTGGAAGCAAATGGGTCTTCAGAAACAAGATGAATGAGCAAGGAGTCATTGTAAGGAACAAGGCTCGGTTAGTCGCAAAAGGTTATTGTCAGGAAGAAGGAATTGATTTTGATGAAACCTTCGCTCCTTTGGCCAGACTCGAAGCTATAAGAATCTTTCTGGCATATGCTGCATGGAAAGACTTTAAAGTCTATCAAATGGATGTCAAAAGTGCCTTCTTAAATGGACTTTTGGAAGAAGAAGTATATGTTGAGCAGCCACCAGGTTTTATCTCAGAAGTCGGGATGGATAAAGTCTATAAACTCAAAAAGGCTTTATATGGTCTAAAACAAGCCCCAAGAGCCTGGTATGACACATTGTCATGTTTCCTCATAAATTGCGGATTCACGAAGGGACTAGTGGACAAAACACTATTCAGAATAAAAAATGAAGACCACATCCTATTGGTACAAATCTATGTAGATGACATCATTTTTGGAAGTACTGTTCAGACCTATGTGAAAAATTCTCAAAACTCATGCAAGGTAAATACGAGATGAGCATGACGGGAGAATTAAACTATTTTTTAGGTCTTCAAGTCAAACAAGAAAGTGATGGGATTTTTATAAATCAAGCAAAATACACCAAGGATCTCATCAAAAAGTTTGGAGTTGATGGGAAGTCCTTGGTCAAAATTCCCATGAACACTTCGTTACGCATGGACATCGATAACGAAGGGAAGGAAGTTGATCAAACGAAGTATAGAGGAATTATTGGTTCACTACTATACTTAACAACTAGTAGATCAGACATATCTTTCGCTGTGGGAGTATGTGCTCGATTTCAAGCCAATCCGAAGGAAAGTCACTTAAGTGCTGCCAAGAAGATACTAAGATATCTAAAAGGGACTCAAAGTGTGGGACTTTGGTACCCGAAGAGTGACGCCTTCGATCTAGTTGGATATTCTGACGCAGACTTTGCTGGTTGCAAAATTGATCGAAAGAGCACATCAGGGACATGCCAATTCTTAGGGGGAAGACTTGTCTCTTGGTTTAGTAAAAAACAAAATTCTATTGCTACAAGCACTGCTGAAGCTGAATACATAGCAGCCGGTAGCTGTTGTGCACAAATACTATGGATGATGCAACAACTCAAGGATTATGGTGTATCTGCCAAGGAAGTAAGCATTATGTGTGATAACACAAGTGCTATTGCCATAACTCAGAATCCAATATTGCATTCAAGAACCAAGCATATCGATATTAAATATCATTTCATCCAATACCATGTGGAGAAAAAGAACATCAAACTCGAGTATGTGAGTACCGAAGACCAACTTGCAGATATTCTCACAAAACCTCTTGCCGAAGCAAGATTCTCTACGTTACGGCATGAGCTCGGTATGATAGAGATGAATTGATGAAGAGACAACCGAATCGATCCAAAACTGAAGAGACGCATCAGTTATGACGCATTGAAATTAATGCAGTCATCAAAATCAGCGTTCACGGACTCATATTAATGGATAAACTCAAATACTCTTGGACGGTTGCAACATTGATTGGTCATTTCAAAGGGATAACAGCCAATAGGAGAGCTCCAACCTCTCTATAAATGGATCACAACAAAGGAAGGGAGAGGTATCCTAACACCTCTTCTTTTGTGTTGTTTCCTATTGTGCAGGAATGGATAAAGGGAAAGGAAAGAAAGCTAGCTCCGAAGAAAAACCTGCAAAGAAAAGGTTTTCATTTCGGCTTATGCTCAAAGAGGGGACCAGCAAGCTCAATAAGTTAAGGGAAGAGAAGGGTGAACCTCTCCAAGGAGACACTTCTGCACATCCTCTAGAACTCTCTGATTCAGATTCAGAGGACTATGCACCCAAGCCGCCAACCATGTCCGTCCCCGGCTTTCACTCTGGAGGATTCGCTCCACCATCCGAGGAACCATTTTGGCTGGATCAGGATCTTGTGCCAAGACAAACCCCTCCACCCTCCATAGACAACACTGGAGATGATGCTTGGAACGATGTTTAGGGCTGGTATCAACAAAATCACGACCAAAACCAACAGCCAAATGAGGGCTTTGATGAAGATTATCTCCGATATCTTGAGGAGATGCTTGACCATGATGCTACTCCTGACCAGTTCTCGGCACATGGACATCAACCCGGTTATGGACCAATGCCTCCATCATGGAACCCGGATGTCGCCCCGAGTGCTCCACCTGCTCCAAGCCCTCCTACCATGGAGAGCAGTCAAGGCCAAAGCCTTATGTCTACTGCCAACAGCAGACATGCTAGGAAAAAGGGCAAGGGCAAGGCAAGGAAGTAGTTGTCACTCCTTGTAATCAGGGATGGGTTGGTCAATCTAGTGTGTTGTCTTGGTTGTCATCTGTTATCTTTAAATGAATGAATCTATCTTTCTGCTTGTGTGGTTTATCTATCTTACCGAAGAGTGGTATAGTCTAAGTCTGAAACTCTGCCGAGGAATAGTCATTCATCTAACAGTACCGAAGACTGTTAAAATACACAACAAGTGATGATAACCGAACTCATGCCGACCGAAGGTTTAAGCTACCGAATCCTTACCTTTAAGCCCGTATGCATCACACTGGTGCTAAGTTAAAAGGGGGACCGAAGGATTAAGCATGTATCTTGTTGAACAAGTTTCTCGGAGAAACCCACTTATGACCGTTTAATATGAGAATGCGGGATCGTGATGATACACGTGTCAATGCTCTATTTGCTAATAACATTGAGGCATGCGCTCCAACCGCACTGAACCGTCAGACATGAAAGGACGGTCCATCAAAGATGTGATGGTAATGAGTACATTTTCTCTCTCTTCATTAAATGGATATTTCATCTTATGGGTAAATGACCTTTTCAGCAAAGAGTCACGACAATGGCCCTATGCCATTTTTGCCCCATCATTAAAGGGCATTTAAGGGCTTTTGTTTTATATTCATAAATTCGCCCCATTTCCTCTTGGTGACCCGACCCACCGATCCTCACCATATATAACCGCTCTCACCTTTCACTTTTCACCTTTTACCCTCTCATAACACCGTTACCCTCTCAAAAACTTCCAAAACCCTAAAACCACTCCCAAAAACACCAACTGTTGGCTATCATGTCATCATCAAGCTCAAGTTCATCGTTTGGAAGCTCAAGCTCTTCTTCCGACAAGGTTTCTGGAAATCATGGCCCCATTCCAAAACCCTCACCCTCACCGGAAAAGGCCAAACCCACTCAAGAAAAATCCTTTGTACCACCAAGGATCATACCCCGCCCATGTGAGGACGTGGAAGCTTTCAGATTCTTCCTCACCACTGTAAAAGGTCAAAAGTCCAAGAACTGCATGGTTAAAGCGTGATCAATGCTCGATGTCAAAGGCTTCCTCGAGAGAGTGCTTGATAAAGATTTTGGAAATCACGTGGTTAAATGTCTCAAGGACGGTAATCTCTATAATCCGCTACTGTCTTACCAGCAGAAGAGGAACCGAGGGATGCTCAAACTGATGATTGTCACCGAGTTCTCCCTCCACCTCTTGATCTTTCTAAGGAGGATAGTGATGAAGAAGATCAAATGCCTCTTACCAGGCTAATGAAACTGAAGCCTCCTCAACCCGAATCCCTCTTCGCACACCCTGCTTCCGAGTCAGTGCAACCTCCCGAATCCTTAAATGCTTATACTCAAGATCCTATTTGTAACACCCCGTAAATTCGTTCAAGCCTTGAGACCGGTAATTGTTTCCACCGGGCGATTTATTTGATTTAATTGGGCTAGTCTTTCCAATTTCATATATAGATATATATATATTTCTTGAACCCGAAATTTATTATTTTTATCAAAAGCCCAATTCTTGATTTAATTCTTGTAAGGGATTTATTCTAATTTAGATACTTGCAATTCTTATAAGTAATAGTATTTATATAATGGCCCAATCCCTTATGCTAGTATATATATATATATATATATATATATATTTTCTCTAAGACATTTAATTCCTAATATTATGGGCTTCCTCCTATTCT
Source organism: Ipomoea triloba (assembly GCF_003576645.1). Lineage (NCBI taxonomy): Eukaryota > Viridiplantae > Streptophyta > Magnoliopsida > Solanales > Convolvulaceae > Ipomoea > Ipomoea triloba. Next base: position 9,970,927 of record NC_044918.1, read on the forward strand.
ATGTATTAATCTATTTGAGAGATATGGGCTTCCTCCTATTCTATGTATTAATCTATTTGAGAGATGAATCATTTGGCCCAATAATTAATCTTGTACATAGCATTGTTATATATAAAGATTTGAGCCCATTCCTTATTAAATCTTCCACCCTAACATATACATATATGTATATATGTATTATGATATATATATTCAAGACTTAGCATTTTCTAGAGATTTCCAGTCTCTCTCTTCCCTACTCATTCACGCCATTTTCATCTTCTTCTCCTTCAAAGATTGGTCTCCATTTCACCTTCAATATTCAAGTCAAGATTGCTCTTTTAGGATTTTTGGGGCTTGGGTAAGTATCTATCTCTAAGAGTATGCCTTGCATCATGTAGTTTTCATAATCTTTATACAAGTTCTTATGTTGTTCTTTTGGGGATCTTTTGGGAAAAGATGATCAAGGAGGAGGTGAAGCTTTGTGAAGAAGTTTGAGAGTTCTTGGGTGGAGTGTGCTTCAAGAGGTAACCATCATGTCCACTAAAACCTATTTTTACACTCTCAATCTATGATATTATTTGGTGTGTTGGAATCCTGATAATTTCCTTGCGGTAAGCCTATTTGTTGTTGTCTGTGAGCCATCTTTGATGGATTATGAACTTGTGTTCTTGATCCTTTGTGTATTGATGTTATGGATATTTGTTGGCATGGATTCCTTGTTTATTTGGCTTCTGGGAGTTATAATCTGAGTAATCTGATCCTATTTTTTTTGTATTCTCGAATGAACATTGCGTATTTTGTCTGAGTCTGTGATCTGAGGTTTGGGTTTGCCCTTGCGGAGTACCCCGGCGGTATAATGTGTCCCGCTGGAGTCTTCCGTAAGTAGGCTGCGGTGAGGGTTGACGGAGGAGAGGGGTCCGCTGAGGTGGTCCGCTCCCTTCGTGCGGAGGAGAGTAGCGGAGGGCAGCGTTCCGCTGGGCTGTTCCGTCAGGCTACTGGGAGTTCTGTCCCAGTGAACTATTCTGTGATCTGTTTGTTTGGTTGTCCCCCCCCCCCCCTTTGTTCTGAATCTTGTTGGAGTATTTTGTTGGGTATTTTACCATGTCTTTGGAGTATTTATTCCTACCTCTTGGTCCATCTTTTGAATCTCTTGCTTTGTTGGATTCTTGATTGTATTATCTGGGAGTTGGGTTGTGTTCATATCTGAGATGAACATTCTGAGTGGTTGTTCTTGGGCTGAAGTTGAGGTTGGATATGGTTGATGAATCTCTGAGTATCTTTGTGTATTCTTGAGGCTTTAATTGCCATTTGTGTATATGGGCATCACTTGCCATTTGTGTATATGAGCATTATTTGCCATTTCTGTATATCGGCGCTACTTGCCACTTTGGTAGTTGAGGAATATTTGCCTCTATGTATTCGGGCACGAATTGCCTTCGTGTATTTGGGCACCATTTGCCTTTATGATTCGGGTATTATTTACCTCCGTGAACTGAGTTTGGTTTGATGTTTGGTATGAGGATTGGTGTTGGTTGGAGGGTAAGGGTTAGTACTTATCCTTAGGTTGAGGTCTATTTGGTCTCTTTACTTGATTCTTGAGTTATCTCGTATCTCGTTGTTGTTAGTTATTCTTGGATATATTCTTGTTGATCGTTTCTTATGAGTATTATATTGAATTCTTGATTTTGTTGATATCTTGCTATCTTGTGAAATCCAATTGAATATTGGTATTGTTGAGAAGTCTTGGTTTATCCTTTATTCAGCATGTTATTGTTGAGTATCCGATTTCAAGTATTGAACAGTTCGTTGGTGTTTATATTCTATATGGGTGTGTAAACCTATTTACAACTTACTATATATTTATATTTCCTTGCGGGTGTGAGTGGTGGTTGCTTAGCAGTCTTTTGCTAATGGTTTCTTGTATGTTTTTCAGGAATGCAATAAGTCTAAGCGAGAGCGCGCTAGAGCTTATCTATTTGGGCAGCTTAGACATAGTTTTGTTGTTTTAGACTTATGTTTTGGGCCTGTGTGCCAATATGAGACTATATGTACTCCTGTTTAGCTTTCGATGTTTTGACATTACTTGAGGATTATATCTATACAGTTGGTTCAGTTTTTGGTTAGCCTGTGCATCTAGGCCGTGCTTTTCTTACCTAGATGTGGCATGATACCCCTTTAGGTTTTAATCGCTTCCGCTATGTATGTTTGATAGTTGAGATAGGCAGCTTTTACGTTAAAGTTTAGCTATCTCGACTTGTGAAAAGTTGGGGTGTCACACTATTGCTCCCATACCCAGAGCACAACATTTGCCATCTCTATGCCTTGAAATCACGATGAGTCGGATTCCGAATCCACGATGATAGAGGATGACTCTGAGGGGGAAGATGTTGATGTCTGCTGTCAATCCTATCGACCGATGCCTGAGATAGTCAGAAGACAGATCACAGAATATATGTCTCCTCTCATGGCTCATATCATACTTACTCTAGACTATGTTCACAGACATATCTACTTGCAATGGCCTTATGTGTCAACTATTCAGATTGAGGAAATCCCCTCCGAAGCAACTGAAACTGAGATACCTGAATCATTCCAGCAGCTCACCATCCATCCTGATCGTATCTCTCAACAGATCAATGCCGATGCAGCATTGGCCCAACAACTTGCATATGAGGAATCAAATGATGAGATGCCTCTTGCTGAAGCATTTACCGCTTTGCCCTCTCATGAAGACATACTAAGGCAAGAACTTGCTCGCATCTACAACTGGCAGGAATGGAGAATGTCAGGTCTTCGAGTCATTGCTAGTACCATCAGTGAAATGGTCGAAGAAGAAGAATGGGCATTAGATTGGATGGTTACAAGATCAATTTTTGATGCTACAAGGCCAGATGAAATTGAAAGAGTTTTTGCTGAAAAACTACAAGGAAGAACAACTCGGGTTGGCAAATCTGTTGATTTAAACGTTGGCTACCGAACACCTCGGGAACTCCTTATGATCGAGGACATGCAGATTGCCAAGATCCACAATATCTCTCGAGCACAGACAGAGATAAGGGATCTCAGACCTGATGTTGGACCAAGTCATCTACCTGATGAAGGCGATGATGATAATGAAGATTCGAATTCTAATCCGCATGAAGGATGCCGTGGTCAAAACGACAGGAAGGATGATGATGACGATGACAATGACGATCCATCTGGACATAGAATTCCTACTTCCTATTCATCCCGAACTGTTGTACATCCAAATACAGGTGAACAGACTACTCATGATCCCAATCAGTCCCAAACTGATGAACCGAAGTCTGCACCCATCGAATCCTTGGAACCGCAGATTATGCTAAGTCCTAGTTCAGCCCGAGATGAAAACATGGAAGCATCTCGAGGTGTGAATCATGATGGCTTGCATATACTTGATGAAAACATGATCACATCGGACCTAAATCTCGTTGATGTTGAGGTAGAAGTTTTTCCAGACTATACTTCGGATGGAAACCTGGAAGCATCCAGAAGTGCCAGTCCTGAAAACTTACCCTCTCCGATCGATGAATCCAATGGTTTGACACTTGCTGAAGGACATGAACTCGTCTTGGCTCAAGGTGAAAACATGGAAGCACCTACCAAGGACAGTCATGATCACACTACCGAAGCATCCAAGAGCTCGGACTCTTCTGGGGTAATTATCGACACCTCTTCTACTTTCACCTCTCTGTTACATGCCATACAGGGATTGGCTAGGACTCAAGATGTTCAGTTCAAATCTCTAAATGAGTCCATCACTAAAATCAAAAAGGATGTCCGAAGGCAGAAAAAGAAGTCCTCTAAGACCAACACTAATGAAAGGCTTACAACTCTTGAGATAAAGATTGATACTGCTTTCTCTGAGAATCTAATTTCCCTTGGATCCTTGAAGGACTCGGTAACTGAAATCACAAACATTCAGCGTGAATTGGTTACCAAACATGCATTCATTAAAGAACGTCTTGACCTGTCATGTTCTAAGCTTGAATATATCTATGGAAATCAGAATACAATGGGATCCTATGTTTCTGAGTTCGATTGGACTCTTAAGGAACTACAAATCTGCATCAATCGTCTAAGCACCAAAGTGGATACTCTTCTTGAACTTAATGATGCCAACAAGGGGGAAGAGATGAAAGGAACTCCTCCGAGCACTTGCAAGGGAAAAGAAATTTGTCCGAAGAGATGATGATCAGGACAATGATGATGTCTCAAGGGAAAGAAAGGCTATCCTAAATCTCAGGAAAACTCCATCTCCTTCACCATCCCCGAAGAGAACGCAAAATAAACCTTCTGGTGGTGAACTGAGTTCTAAAAGACAAATGAAACAAATGACTCGAAGAGTCAATGGAGAACCTATTGAATATGTTCCATACAAGGAAGGATCTGGGAAGCCCTATCAAGAATGCAATATTCCACCTTTCTGGAACAAAAAGCAACCCATGGACAGAATGATCTTCTTGAGAGATCACAATGAAAGAATTTTTGAGCAAAAGAAGAAAGACGAAGAGATCTTCAGAATTCAGCAAGAAGAACAAAAAAGATTTGAGAAAATTGCGAAGGAACTTGATGACACAAATAAGATAAACAAAGCAGCTGATGGTCGAGCCAAAATGAATGGCATTGCCCAAATCCTGACTGTCATGCAACAAAGTTTCTCCGATCGAATGAATGCTCCCGAACTGATAAAGTGGTGGGACTGGGGAGTTATAAGAGGAGAAAATCTTTGCGAAGTTGTCCAAAATTATCTAGTGCTGAAGCTACACAAGAAATATGCTTTCAAGATTGAAGGACTCGACACTGTGAAAGCAAGGAAAGAAATCAACGACATGATCCAACTCAAGGAGTACGAAATTTGGGAGAACGAGAAGAAGAAGAAGACTGGTGAAAGCTCAAAATAAGAAGAAGTTTTTCTCTGTTTTTAATATTCTCAGTGTTTTCTTTTGTAATGTTTCACGAAAAACTCCTTGATGTATAAAAGACATTTTCTTTTGGGGCTCAGCGTGTGTGCGTTATCTAGTTTTGTTTTACTCCTCGAACTCTTATGTAAAACTTCAACTATTCAGGCATACTTAATGAAAATCGCTCTGGGGATAAAGAAAGCCGAATAGAATGAACTTAAGGTGGTGGCATCATCAAAAAGGGGGAAATTGTTAGGAACCCCAACCTGTTGATTTTGATGATACCAACTATCCGAGGAGACCCCTAACTTTTGTTTTGTCTTTGGAATAGGTTTCTGCTTTGTATCTTAGTTTTACAGGATAACCGAATCATTAGTATCAGATTATCCTTGATAAGGATTCAAGTTATATACACCGAAGTCTTGAAGATTCCAACCGAAGAGTTGAAGTACCGAAGGGTTGAAGATCTGAAGTGATGAAGACTTGAAGAACCGAAGACTAGGATCACAGGCCGAAAAATGGAAGGGCCAAGCTTTTATGACCGAGAAATCAAAAGTATGATTGTTTCGAGGAGATTAAGAGGAATGATAAGGTCAATCATTCTCTCGCACACCCAAGGCAAAGACATTCTCTGATAAGTTGTCTTATCTACTGCCTTGAGAATGGGTATAAATGAATGTCAATTTGGGTCCTATGCAACGATCCCAAGGAGCATTTAATGATTGTCACCTTTTTGAGGGACAAAAGACAAATTGTCCTTGCACAAAAGTGGACAAACGGCTAGAAAGTACTGACATTCTGAAAAAGATGAAAACACTACCCATTGGATATTACACACTGGATAATAGGTTTTGAATTTCATTTTCCCTCCAACGGATCTGAAATTTCACCTATAAATACCTTTGTCCCATCTCACTTTGACAAGGTTGAAAAATGCGAAATATTGTCCAACAAGTAAAAAGCTCTCAGTGTGATATTCATAAGCTTACAAGTGATATTCAAACTTCATAAGAAATTCTTGTGTGATTAAGGAGACTATCAAGGCAATTAATCACAAGGATTTCAAGTTGGAGAATCATCACAACCTTTCAACCATCTCTACAAGTGAAGTAGAAAGAGGCGGAGTAAACTTGGAAGAAGTTGAAAAACCTACAACAACAAGGCTGCCGAGCTAAGTGGTCAAAGGAGCTTGTTGTAGCGGAGTTTGTACTATTACGGGGAATATAGTGCAAACCTTCACGAGTTGTGAAGAAGAGTGGAGTAGGCTTAGTTAACAGCCGAACCACTATAAAAATCTCTCTCTCTCTCTCTTTTATTTACTTTACATATTGCATTGCATAATCCACTCAAACGTAATATCTTTTACAAGAAAATCCTAAGTGCAAAGTGAAGCTAAAATTTGATATAATCTTTCCGCTGCGATATAACTCTTTAAAAGAAAAAGTTTTTAAAAAATTCTCTGTGAGTCTATTCAACCCCCCCCCCCCCTTCTAGACTCACATCGTTACCAACGGGACCAACAGAAGGATTTCATTGGTTTGAATATCCTTCACAATAAAAAACCAGGGGTGAAACTCAAAAAAGACATTATTATCAAACGCAAAATGCTGAATAGATAACAAAGAAGTAGATAGCTTAGTAACATGCAAAATGGTAGAGTGCCATTACCATTATACTCGTCTGAACTGGAGAGGGCTACTATATCAGGAGTGGCATCATGGGTCACACCCGTGTCAGGAAACCAAGTGTGAGAATTAGCACTATTCATTGATAGATTACCTTGATAAACAAAATTAACCTGTGGAGAAAAAATTATGAGGATGGGTATAACATTGCAATGCACTGTGACCAAAATTCCCACATAATTGACATTTTTGCTGCTAAGTAGAACCCCTGCCACGTCCTTTGCCTCCACGCTATTGCTGCCGACCGAAACTGCCACGCAACTGCCCACCCCACGCTGTTGCGACGAACTGCCACGGCGATGCTGAACAGAACGACCAGCCCCGCCACGAGCAGAACTACTTCTACATCCTTGCTACTGCCATCCTCTCTAAGCAGCAAACGCCGTCAGCGCATGGTCCACAATAGCGAAGTCATCGACGACGATAAATTCCTACACCCCAAGTAGATCCGAAAGCTCCTGGAGCGTTACCGGTCGGCCATGAACTCCGGCCGGAGACCATGAAAAACATACAGATTTTGTTTTACAAGAAAAATGGTTTGGCAGGTGACGGAAAGATCTTCGATCAACAGGCGAGCTCATCCGATGTAATCTTCTGTAGAGGCATCCACTTGTCGGAGATTTTGCAACTGGCTGAGAAGGTTGAGCTGACGAGAATGCAAAGCAGATGCCAAAGACAATTCAATAGCATCCTGATAAGTGCCAAGAACAGTCAAAATTCGGGTCATGTTTAGATGGTATTTTATTATCTCAGCACCCAATTATGATCACTTTCATGGATAAAACCTCTAATTACCATCTATTTGACAAATCCAGCTCAAGGAATATATTTTGAGTCATTTCCGAAGGATATAGCAAATTTTTGGGCCAAAAGAAGCAACAAACAAAGAATCCATCAAGCAGGAGGCTGCCACGCACCATCACACGCGTGTGAGCATGCGTGGACTTATTCCAGAGAGCTGCCACGCATGGTCACACGTGTGGTAGCAGGCGTGGAGCGCGTCCAGTAGGACAATAGCGGAAATTCGACTTTTTGAGCAGCTATTTAAACCCTTCCTTCTTATTTGTGGAGGAGGACTCTCCAACTTTGAGATCTGATTTTTTTCTCTCTATTCCTTCCCCTTTGGGGAGGAAAAACACACTCAATTTCCATTAGTTTAGTGTAGATCTTAAGATTGAAGATGGATTGAAGATGTAGAATCAACCATTTTCTTGGGTAACACACTCTTCCGATAACCAGTTGGAAATTCATTGACTTAGCGACATTGAATCCTTTTCAATGTCGAAACTCGCTAGCATGCCTCATCCATCAACCTTTCTGGAGTAAAATTTTTGGATGGCGCCACTCGACCTATATACCTACCGTCTTTGAATTTGTGGCCACTTTGGAAGTTACAGGAAAAACTAGCGACCTGAAAAACCCAACGATCAAATTCAATCTCTTCAATGAACCTCATCATATCTCGGTCAACACTCTAGGAATTTTGCTTGGATTCTATACCAAGGAGGACCAAGAGAGCATGTGGTACAAAGAACTTCCAATTAATTTTGGTGACTCCGAGACTCCAAGGAGATATTGGAAGAGGATTGCAAAACCAGGAGTTGAATGGAGTGGATCGAGGGTACTACAATCTCAACTCAGAAGAGACGACATTCGAGTTATCCGGCGAATAATTGCTCAATCTTGGGAGGGACGCACAGGAAATTTCGCAAAAGTCTACAAGACTGACTTATTTGCACTTTGAAGCATGGACACGAATACACCCGTGAACATGGGGGTGGTGTGCAAAAGATGGTTGAAGGCACAACAATCTAAAAAAGTCACTTCTTTGTTCGTAGGACCATTAGTCACTCAACTGTGCCTTGGTTTAGGGTATCAGGCAAAGATGGAAGAAACCAGCAAGGTTCTGAGAAGCGCAGCGATGACTCCGTTGTCTATGACGGATTTATCTGAGCTAAAAATTGGTCGAAACTTGCGGATGAGAACGAGAACAAGAGCAACTAAGAAAAGACTACCAAAGAAACCAAAGGAGAGAGTCAATCCATCACCTCCCTCTCCATCCTCAGAATCTCTCAAACCAAACACGCCGAGGGAACAAATCCACACCCCTTCGGACAATCAACATCATTCTTCGCCAACCCTATCTCTGAATATCTCAATCTCCAATGATGCCCCACCTTCAGAAAACCAGACTCCTATTCTGTTACCTTCATCACCTGCAGCTCCAGCACGCTTCACAAAGGTCACCAATTGGGAAACAATGCAAAGATTTCAGTATGAGTTGCACATGGAACATGAAGCACTCTTGGAACAGAGGGACGCAAACCATTATGAACTCATTCAAGATTTGAGCATGCAGATTGCATTTCTGCGAGAAGAACTGGCAAGAAGAGGATCCAGCTCAGGGCTATGACTGACATTTGAGAAGACCCTGTCTTCATAAGAAATTTGGATGATGAAGTAACCATGAATCAAACCCTGAGAATCTGTTTGGGTACACTGTTTTATTTTTATCTGTTTTTATTATGCTTTTAGTATTTTATGCTTTTTGGTCTAGATCCTACCACGTTTCGTCCAGCCAAGGACATTAAACGTGACACTCTTGGGAGGTACCCCAAACGCAATAAGGACGAGATTGAACCAAGGAATTAAATGGTCAAACGAGGTACAATTCTTACTTTCCATCTTCTGCCAACAAATCTTTTATAGAATATTTTGTCCAGGAAAAGGGACAGTCAATGCTTAAATGAAGAATTGCTACGCAAGGTATATCTTCTGTTCCCTTTTGAAAGAAGGATGGTTGTTCAATGATTGGTATGGCATTCTTATTCTTTGAGTTAATGAAAGATCTTTTTGGGTGATAAAATTAAAAAGTTTAGTCCAAGCCCATGAAACACTTTTAAAGTGTGGAAAGGTGCTCCTAGTTATTAATTCTTTGACCCAACTCTTTCTCCACCGCTCCTCATGGCGACATCGAGGACGATGTCATCTTTTAAAGTGTGGAAAGGATGTTTTGCATAAGATGGGTAATCAGTTGAGTTGTTAAGGTGTTACGATAAAAGAGTGTGTTGTTGTTTGCACTATCTAGGAAGACTCTTACTTTTATGCCAAAACAAATGTTTGAAATATGCTCTGGAAGATATCTGTGACACACACCACCATAAAAAATTTGAAAATTCTGTATGATTGCATGTCTTTCGTCTACTATTTTAGTGGGACCTTAGTCAAGGATCGCTCGAAGTGGGAGTGTGTACCTTCTAGGCTTTAGAAAGATAAAAAAATTGCGAAGCCCGGAAACGAACTAAATCTAGCAGGACATGGGGCAAAAGGAGAGCTTTAAAGTGAGCTTTGAGTAAAAAGAATCCCTACTCCCTAAGAAAGAGGCATGAGGGGTGACAACACTTGCGTGCATAGGGTGAAATGTCAAAAGATATTTGTATGATAAAACGGAAAGTCTGTGACTCCCCGAGTGTCGGTCTCGAAGGAGGGACGTGGAGGTGTGTCAAACATTCGGGAGTTTACTTGATTATTTCATGCATAGGACTCGAGTGTGGTGAAGGGTGATTTGTGAGTGAGAGTAGTTCATTGGTTGGTTTGAGTGTAAGAGAATAGTAAAATAGAAGTGATTTTGTAAATATGTAAAAGGGGTAGGGATTGGATAGTGTTCATTAATATTGCATAGTGAGAGTCTAAGGTCATGGATTAGGATTGCTAGGATATTGTCTATTCAAGAGTGTGTTGTCTTAGTCCTTTTCCAGCTTGTGTACTAAGGCTTCTTTGACTTAGGAGTGCCTTCAAGCATCCAAAGCTCTAAGAGGAATTTTATCAAACACTTAAGCTACACACTATCCTACTATTCTTAAGAAGTCCATAGGAACTTTGTGTTGGTCCCAAGGGGATGGGGTACAAGTCTAGAGGGGGGGTGAATAGACATGTATAAGATTTTGCAAATCTTTTTCGACTTCTCGTGTGTATTGGACTTAGGATGTTTAGGTCCGATACCTCACAAGATGAAGACAAAGTTTTATGCGCAGCGGAAAAGTTATCCCCTTTTAGTTAGCACGAGTTTGAGTTAGTTCGAGAGGTGCGGTTATATGCAGTGCAGTTCGAGAGTTAGGTAGCGAGAGATAAAAGACAGAAAGTAAATACGAGAGAGATTTTTAAGTGGTTCGGCCAACCCGCCTACGTCCACTCTTCTTCCAGAAACTCCCTGGAAGGATTGCACTAAAACTTCCCTTTTTAGTACAATATCGAGCGCTTGAGCTTTGATCACGAAGCCCGCCTCAAGCCTCAGGTTTTTCGCCCCGCTTCTTGTTACTCCACCTATCGAGCACTTGAGCTTTGATCACCAAGCCTGCCTCAAGCCTCAGGATCTTCACAAGACAGCTCCCAGGTTACTCCGCCTCTCCTCAGGTTTTTCTCCCCGCTTCCAGTTACTCCACCTCTCGAGCACTTGAGCTTTGATCACCAAGCCCGCCTCAAGCCTCAGGATCTTCACTAGACAGCTGCCAGGTTACTCCGCCTCTTCTTGCTTAATCCAAAGCAAGGACCTTTGGTTGTCACAGTTGAGTGTAACAAGCTCCAATCTGACCAAAAGCTATCGTTGTATCAACTTCGATGTAGAGCAGCTTCGGTCACCTTCTAGATGTATAGCAGTTTAAACTTTGTAACTCTCTCAAACACTAAGATGTGTTTTTCTCGCTGTTTTGAATATCAGGATGATATTCCAAGTTGAGCACTTGCACTTTTGAATGTTCTAAGCAGACACCTCTTAATATTTTCGAATGAACCAACCTCTTTTTCTTCTTGTGTCTTCACATCCTTTTTATATGAGAGTTGAGGAATAATTCCGTTGGAGGGAAAATTATTCCGTTTGAAATCTGTCTCCCATGCTATGTATGGGACTTGCATCTTTTCAGCATTTTTCATGGAGTGGTGGTCTTGTAACTTGAACCTTTTGTTTGGTAGTGGATATTCCATAATCCACTTTCTTGAGTCCATGCTCCACTTGCTACTTTTGGTAAAAGTTACTCCTTTTTAAATTCCCATTGATCCTCGTTTTAGGGAATAAGACCGACTTTGGATTAGTGCACCTTCTATCCGTTTGTTGTGGAATTCTGATGTGGCATCCACTTCTGGTACCTCCTTAATATTTTATCTCCATGATATTCTTCTTCTCCAAACTTTATTCATGCTTCCTGATCGTCATTCAGCCTTTTGGAGAAATGTCAGTTTATCGAGACCAAGATTGATGTCTCGATTGTTTGATGTCTTGATCTCCATATATCGAGAGATCTATCTCTCGAACTCTGCTTATGTCTCGAACTGGGTTGTTGTATCGAGAGATCCTATCTCTCGGACTCTGCTTATGTCTCGAGACTTAGTTGATGTCTCGCAGACCCTTATTCCTCCAGTGTTGTCCCGTGCCTTCTTCTGATCTATCTATAAGATTACAACACAAGACTTTCTAAAATGTTCACACAAGTTTACCTTAAGCTTAAATATTTTCCGAGTTGAGCTCAAGTTACCCGTTTGTATTTTCGCTCTTAGTTTACTTGTCGAACTTACATATAATTTATATCTTTCGAGACTTAGGGGATTATAGATTACATTTGGTATCATCAAAACCTATTACAATATGTTCCTAACAATTTCCCCCTTTTTGATGATGCCAACACTTATACTTACTTGTATGCCTGATTAGCAAGAAAAGATCATTGATTTTATTTTCAGCGCATACGGTAAGTTTGAGAAGCGAGCTAATCTGCTAAAACATGAAGTAAGAACTCACGCAACACCCCCAGCATAAGATATATACATTAATATAAGGGAATGTTTTACATGAAATAGCAGAAAAGAAAGAAGATAAAGAACAACATGAATTTCGAATGCATGTAGACATCGAGAGCTTACTGCTTGTCTGCTTTCCTCTTCTCGTTTATGGCTGCTCGTGTCTTGATGGGGCCCTTGGAGTTCACCTGCTCTAGATATCTATCTGATACGTCCAGGTGAAGGTAATTGATAAAAGCTTCACCTATGAAGCTGCCTTCAATCACCCCATCTCTCCACCATTCGATGCATTCTAGAGGATTAAGGCCGCTATGAAGAGATAAGTCAGTTTTGGCAAGAAGACTTACTATGATTCCATTGAGGTACTCAGTTGAGTCATCTTTGAACCCTGACTTAAAGTTTTTTATAAATTGCTCATCTCTCTTCTCTTTGGCCGTTTGTTGTTCTTGTCTTTTTCTTCTCCTTTCTCTGTCTTCTTGTCTCCTTCTTTTCATTTCCAGTGTATGCTGGACCCTTAAGATTTCTGCTCTTTTCGCTTCCTCCAGTTGTTTGCTCAATGACTTTGGAACTTTTGGAGGAGGTCCAGCTGGTTCACTTGCTGCCCTTTTCTTGCTAGTTGTTGATGTCCTTCCCTGAGTATTATTTTCCCCCTTGGTGGCATCATCGGCTCGGGAAAGGAGGGTGAACATGCCTTCGAAGAGTGCTTGAAGTTGGGCAGGCACTTGGTTCGACAGATCATCGAGTAGTGCTTTCATCACGTCCTGTCGAAGTTCACTGGAATATTGGAAGGCTCGAAGCTCTGCTCGTATCTCAGCTAATTCAGCTCTCGCACCTGCAGCCTCTGCTCGAGCTATAGCAGCTTCATCTGCAGCTTTTCGTGCTGCATCCTCAGCCCATACTGCCTGTTCGAGAAGTTCGTCATGGCTGGCTTGAGATTCACTTGTGCCAGCCGCAGGCATTGCAGCGTTGCGAACAATGGTCAGTATGCGCTCGATCTGAGCCATCTTCTGAGAGTGATCGGCCATGAATTGACGCACCTTGCCAATGAAAGCTTGTTCGGCCTTTTGATCATAATCAGAAGTTGAAGGAGAAGAAGTACCTTTAGTCGGAGGGGACTTGGGTGCTTCCAGATTTCCACCCATGACTTGTATTTGCGAGTCCACCTCTCGATTGAGTTTCTGAGGGCTAGCAGGGACATAGGGATCAAAGCTCGAAGGTAGCTCCATATCAGGTGCTTCCCGGTTTCCACCTGAGGGATGGATCACTTCTTGCTCTTCACCTCTCGAACCTGGAGCCTCAGCTTCAGCAACTGTTGAGACTGGATTAGCCAGGGAGGGATCTTCTGTATTGGACGCTTCCCGGTTTTCATCCAATGAAGGTTCCCCCTCAGCGTCACCTCTCGAACCAGTGCTGGGAACTTGGTCATCTGCTAGTGAGGTTTGAGACGAAGTTTCGACAGGTGCTTCCCTGTTTCCACCTTTGATGGTTGCATCGTCCTCTTCAGTACGTCTCGAACCAGCAGGACTTTGGACCATCAGTACGTCTCCACCATTCTGCTCTCGTTGCTCATCAGATCGCACCTCAGCTGTAACCCCTTGTCTTTCCGATAAGTCTAAGGGTCGGAAAATATATCTTTAGGCTATGACATTCATAAGATGATCTCCCGATATGTCAAGGGAATTTTTATACGGAGGTATAGTTGTCATTAAGCTGCGATCGTTCGTGCCGGTCACGAACCGTAAAATTTTCGAGGACGAATTTTCAGCTCGGATTTCCTTAAAAATTGATGATTAGGCATGTTATGACTAAGTATGAACTTCCTGCTTAGTTAAGTTGAAATTGGATGAGCTATAAGGGTCGAAATTTATTTCTGATCGTACACCGCGAAATTTCCGCAGTGTACCGAACCTAGCCCATTTTGGAGCTTTTGACTGGAATAAATTTGTGGTTTCGAAAATTATTCTTTCTGGATTATTTTCCACCGAAACTTTATCTGTTTGGACCACAACTGATATGTTGTGGAGATATTTTATTATTTTATTATTTTTTTTCCTAAAGCTTATCCCATAAGTTGGGATTAAATATAAAAGGAATTTTTTTTCCCTTTTCTTCCCCAAATGCCAAAAAGAGAGAGAGAGAGGTGTGATCATCTTCCACCATTTTTTCTTCCAAAGTTCCATAGCCAAATCCTTCTAAACTTCCAATTTATTCGGTAAGTTTTCGATATTATTCGGTAGAAAGCTTTGTAATCCTTCCTAGGTTATGAATCTATGTTTAATTTCTTGATACATGATGTTATGGTGTTGATTTTGAACCTAGGTTTTAAGGTGAAAATTGGGGAAAGGATCCAAAATTGCTTCCTAAGGTGTTAGAAATCCTTTACAAGGTAAGGAATCCCTTTATTTGGTTGAGGTTATTTGAAACTAGATAATTGATAGTGAATGATGAGATTAGGGGTTTTATGAATATGTTTCTATACATGATAATGGCTGAAAATGCATGTACATATCATATTTATGCCCATATATGCTTATAGTTGTGAAAATAGTGAAAGGAAAAATCAGGGTAGATTCTGGCAGTAACTTCCGTGATTTTCTGGGAAAAATCGGTAAAGTATTTTGATCCAATTTTTTTTAGACATGTAGTTCTATAAGTCTAGAAGCTACCATAAAAATTTCATAATTTTTGGAGTAGTATAAGTGTGGTTTCAAAATCATTTTCCAAAACTGGTCCAGAGAGCAGAAAATCCGGACAGCACACTGCCAAGGGTAAAAATGTAATTTTCTGTGTTAATTCGTGAACCTAGGTGACCAAAACTTTTTATGAACATCAAGTACTATNGCTAACTGCACTTCAATGTGTTTCTTATCAGTTGCAGATTAGTGTGGGCCCCTGTAGCCGATGAGCTCGGAATAGAAGGGAAGTACAGGTTGAGGTCTACTCTTTGATGTAGACAGGGATTGTTATTAATGTTGTAAGTTTAGCCTGTGCACTTAGAGTGGAGTTTGTCAAAGAGGTGATAGAATTCACTCTAGGTGTGGCGGTAGCACCCGGTTTTCTGTTGATATGATGTAAGCTTCCGCAGCGTTTTATTACGGATTTTGTAATAAATGTAAGAGTTGAAAATTGGGGTGTTACAACTTGATGTCTCCACCCCTTATGGCTGACGCTGAGGCAGTCCCCACCCTCTAGGCTAATTATGTACCAAAGGAACCTAAAGGAAGTAGTCGACCTGGCTCTTCGAGTCGGTCAGCTGGAATAGGCCTTGGAGGCTGAGAGGATGAAGAATGCAGAGGTCGCTGATCTTGCAGTGGCTGCCTACAAGTCCTCCAGGGTCTTTAAAGAAGACATGCTTGTTGAGGCTCGCACTCAACTGAAAACGCTTGCTATGGAGTGGCTAATCTTGGAGGAGGGCAAAGTCTATCTGGCTGACCTGGGAAAGGAGGACTACCATATGGGCTCGCTGGATATGCAAAACGATATCTACCCAGTCCTCCTTCAAAGGGGCTCGGAGTTTACACTAGAGTCATGGGGTCTTCCGCCCCAACTGTGCGTGTTTTCTCGCATTCCTGCTACCCCCGTACGTCACCAGGGGGCCGAAGAAACCGCCAGGGTCACTTCAGAGGGCTTAAGCGTGGGGCAGATTCCAATGGACCAGGCTTATCTGAATTCTGCATCCAACCTTACTACTCTAGCAAGGATGGATCATCGCCAGATTCTTCCCATTCCCAATCTGGCGGAGGAGGAAGACACTCCGGAGGGCAGTCTTCATCATCGACCCCATCTCCGTGGAATTACTAGTGATGCTCCTCCCACTGGCCCAACGGAGGAGGAGTCCGCTGATGTTCCTCAACAGGGTGCCTAATGCTTTTGGCCGTTCTCTCTTTAAATCTTTTTTACTTGCCTACTTTTTAATAATAGTAGGCTCCTAAAAACTTATATATTTTGAATGATGAACGCCTCTTTTTGCTTTCTACTTTCATTCTTGCCTTTTAATATTGCAAAAAGAGATTTTGAAATGCTAATACCTTACGACTTGCATTTTCAGGAAAGGACCAAGTCTCTCAATCAAACTAACCATCCGAGTCCCTCAGTTGGACCAATTATCCAATAAGTACCACAACATCGTAGGATAACTAACTTATTGCAACGTCGTGTTTTACTAGGGTAGTTAGACTACCTCATTCCTTCGTCCGAGAGCGATGGCATATCACTTAGCTGGCTTGCCTTCTAAATGGCCTCATTATGAAGATCAACAAATAACTTTCGCACTCGGAGAGATTTCATAAAGAAGATGATGGCCACCTGCTCGTCTAATCCTTCAATAGCTTATACATTTTTCTGTCATCTAGTGAGGTAGGATTTCAACGCTTCCCCCTCATCTCGATGGACCCCGCATAGGTGGGTTAAATTGCATTGTGGCTTGATATTTATAGCGTAATGAGTGCGAAACAGGTCAGCCAGGTCATTAAAGCACCTGATTGACCGAGTTGGTAGGGGCAATAACCACTTTTGAGCTAACCCTTTCAAAGTGGTCAAGAAAGCTTTGCACATGAGTGGTTTTTCTACGCCCAACACCTGCATCTTTGCTTGATAACTAATTAGTTGTTCTCGTGGGTCCCCGGTCTCATCATAAGTGGTGTGCTCTGGAATTTTTATGTCCACTAGGGCTTTGTACTCTACTATCTCATATATAAAAGGCGAGGAGGTTAGCAGATTCTAGGGGGATGGCCTAACCTTCCCTTCAAATTGGTCTTTCAAATTTTGGAGTTCCTGGGCAAATCCATCCATCGATTCTGCTGAGATTTGGGTTCTGCCGGCGATTCAACACTACTCTCTACTATGGAGAGCTCGGGCCATGCTCTTTGTCGGGCGGCTTCTTCATGTCGCTCCCGGTGACTTCCTCCCGGCTGTCCTTCAGGAGCATCATTCCTTCTAGGGTTTCGCAAAGGATTTCCCCTAGGATCGCTGAGGCGATCCCAAGCCGATCGAGCTGCCCCCTGCATCCTCTGTCTTCTCGACCAGGACCAGGGTGACGGTTAGTCCTTTATTGTCTCTGTTGCTCAGAGGGTCGGAGATTAGTGATTCTCTCAACCGGCGGCAGGCGAACTTCGCCGTGCCAATTCGGCCCCCTCACCGTTCTCCAAACACCTCATCTTTACTTCATTCACCACCTAGGCCACAATCTCCTCAATATTCACTTGAGGCGGCAGCGGGTTGCGTTCATTGTTCGTTCGATTAACCTTTCCTTCTTCTTGGCATGGCAATTCCTCCTAACGACGTGAGTTCTGGTGACTCAATTGCTCCCTCAAATCATGGCCATGAGACGTGGATCGGGGCCTTCCCCCTAAACTTGCGTCCTTCCACCTCCTACCATTGTTTCTTGTTGGTTGATAAATACACGGAACTTTTTGTCACAATCCCCACAGACGGCGTCAGTGATGGTTTTGTGACCAAAAGATAGTCATCCGACGAGCCAACACTACCGGAAAAATCATATATCTATCGAACTAATCACTCAAAATGACCTCTATAAAGCTCTCATGTTTGTATTTCAAAATGTCCCCCCCCCCCCCTCTCACAATGATGAGAAAGGTATTTTATAGGGGTCTCATCCGACCGTTACATCATCAAGGCTTTGCTATAAATACATTAGTTAAGCTAATTATGACCAGTAAATGCTCTCATTACTCCTTAATCGTGTCTTATCCGTTGCTTTGATTGCTCGTTCCTCGCATGGCTCTTGTTCCTTTATCGGGGGCATAATTTATGTGTATCCGACCGGCTCTGAAGGTTAATCGATGCACCTTCTTATTCGACCAACTCGCAAGGCTAATCGGTATGATCCCAACTCGCAAGGCTAATCGGGCGAAAAACCTGAGGCTTGAGGCGAGCTTCGTGATCAAAGCTCAAGCGCTCGATATTGTACTAAAAAGGGAAGTTTTAGTGCAATCCTTCTAGGGAGTTTCTAGAAGAAGAGTGGACGTAGGCGGGTTGGCCGAACCACTTAAAAATCTCTCTCGCATTTACTTTCTGTTTTTACCTCTCGCTAACTATCTCTCGAACTGCACTGCATATAACCACACCTCTCGAACTAACTGAAACTCGTGCAAATTAAAAGGGGATAACTTTTCCGCTGCGCATAATACTTTGTCTTCATCTTGTGAGGTATCGGACCTAAACATCCTAAGTCCAATACACACGAGAGGTCGAAAAAGATTTGCAAAAATCTTATACAAGTCTATTCACCCCCCCC
>NC_044918.1:9989820-9998920 GCF_003576645.1 Ipomoea triloba
TCTTTTAAAAAGTTTTCAAAGCACGAGATAATTTTCAATATGGACAGCATGTTGTCGAGACATCTCGTTTTTGATCTTAGCAAGTTCGATGACTGGAAGACACGCATGCTTGCGTACTTATCAGCCCTCCATGATGAGATGGCCGAGGTTATATCAACTGGACCAGTCAAGATCTTAATGGTCAACACTTCTGCAGAGCAAACCAAAGACACACCAAAGTACGTACCAAAACCTAAGGAAGAATGGACGAGTGATGATAGGAAGAGAAACAACCTTGACAACATTGCCAAGGATATCCTCTTCAGAGCTATAGACGAAACCATCTTCCCAAGAGTCAGAAAGTGCACCACGGCAAAAGAGGTATGGGATACTTTGATGTTGATTGGTGAAGGTGATGAACAGGAAAAGGAGAACAAGCTCACTGTGGCAATGAAGAAGTTCGAGGACTTCAAGATGAAGCCAGGAGAGACCATCGACAGCATGGAATCTCGGTTCATGAAGTTGTCAACCGAGATTAGTGATCTCAAGAAGGAGATCCCACAAAAGGAGCTAAACCTGAAGGTCTTACGAGGCCTTACCAAGGAGTGGGAGATGAAGGTGATCACAATGCGCGATCACAGGGATCTGAAGAACACCACAACCGACCAACTATTTAGAGATCTCAAAGCCTTCGAATTTGAGATGTTTCCGAAAGATGAGGACGTGGTGGACAGACGGAATGTGGCACTGGTTGCTTATCAACCATCCACCTCCTCAAGGTCAGATCCTAATCCCACAAATCTCTTATCTGACGAACAATTTGATCTTTTTATGAGAAAATTCAGGAAGTTCATGAAGAAGACACCGGAGAGCAATACAAGTTCACCTTCCTCCTCAAGAAGGAAAAATGAAAGATATCCATCCAGAAGGACGGAGAAAGAAAACCAAGGTCTATGCTATAACTGCAGGAGACCGGGGCATTTCAAGGCCGAATGTCCTTACCCACCGGTAAGCAAATATCAAGGCCAAGAAAGCAAGGATTCCAGGAGGAAAGAGGAATCCAGAGAGAAGCCAACACAAGGAGGCTTCAAAAGTTTATCAAAGACGCATTCGCGCAGGAAGGCGCTTGTGGCTGAGGAACTTGAGAAGACAATCGAGGAGTCCGAGACATCAAGCTCCAGCGAGAGCAGCAGCAGCTCAGAGGATGAGAGGGGGCTTATCTGTTTATACACTACAGAAGAGGAGGATCAATGCTTAATGGCTATTAACAATGAGGTAACCTCCACTTCTACATCTCGCTGNAGATCCTTCTTTGAAAAATCTTTTAAAAAGTTTTCAAAGCACGAGATAATTTTCAATATGGACAGCATGTTGTCGAGACATCTCGTTTTTGATCTTAGCAAGTTCGATGACTGGAAGACACGCATGCTTGCGTACTTATCAGCCCTCCATGATGAGATGGCCGAGGTTATATCAACTGGACCAGTCAAGATCTTAATGGTCAACACTTCTGCAGAGCAAACCAAAGACACACCAAAGTACGTACCAAAACCTAAGGAAGAATGGACGAGTGATGATAGGAAGAGAAACAACCTTGACAACATTGCCAAGGATATCCTCTTCAGAGCTATAGACGAAACCATCTTCCCAAGAGTCAGAAAGTGCACCACGGCAAAAGAGGTATGGGATACTTTGATGTTGATTGGTGAAGGTGATGAACAGGAAAAGGAGAACAAGCTCACTGTGGCAATGAAGAAGTTCGAGGACTTCAAGATGAAGCCAGGAGAGACCATCGACAGCATGGAATCTCGGTTCATGAAGTTGTCAACCGAGATTAGTGATCTCAAGAAGGAGATCCCACAAAAGGAGCTAAACCTGAAGGTCTTACGAGGCCTTACCAAGGAGTGGGAGATGAAGGTGATCACAATGCGCGATCACAGGGATCTGAAGAACACCACAACCGACCAACTATTTAGAGATCTCAAAGCCTTCGAATTTGAGATGTTTCCGAAAGATGAGGACGTGGTGGACAGACGGAATGTGGCACTGGTTGCTTATCAACCATCCACCTCCTCAAGGTCAGATCCTAATCCCACAAATCTCTTATCTGACGAACAATTTGATCTTTTTATGAGAAAATTCAGGAAGTTCATGAAGAAGACACCGGAGAGCAATACAAGTTCACCTTCCTCCTCAAGAAGGAAAAATGAAAGATATCCATCCAGAAGGACGGAGAAAGAAAACCAAGGTCTATGCTATAACTGCAGGAGACCGGGGCATTTCAAGGCCGAATGTCCTTACCCACCGGTAAGCAAATATCAAGGCCAAGAAAGCAAGGATTCCAGGAGGAAAGAGGAATCCAGAGAGAAGCCAACACAAGGAGGCTTCAAAAGTTTATCAAAGACGCATTCGCGCAGGAAGGCGCTTGTGGCTGAGGAACTTGAGAAGACAATCGAGGAGTCCGAGACATCAAGCTCCAGCGAGAGCAGCAGCAGCTCAGAGGATGAGAGGGGGCTTATCTGTTTATACACTACAGAAGAGGAGGATCAATGCTTAATGGCTATTAACAATGAGGTAACCTCCACTTCTACATCTCGCTGCTCTATCTCTACTTAGGTAACCTCCACTTCTACATCTCGCTGCTCTATCTCTACTTCGGTAACCTCCACTTCTACATCTCGCTGCTCTATCTCTACTTCCCAAACCTCCACTTCTACATCTCGCTGCTCTATCTCTACTTCCCAATCCTCCACTTCTACATCTCGCTGCTCTATCTCTACTTCCCAATCTTCTTCTTTTAGAAGCGATGAGGATCCCTTCGAGACCATGGAATTACTCAGGAGGGACCTCAACATCGCAAATAGCACTCATGCTAAAGTTCTGGAGGAGAACAGCAGACTAATTGCTGAAAGATAAATGCTTAAGAATGTCTCGAAAGAGAATTCAGAGCTAAATCTCAAAGTAAGCAATTTAGAAGCTGAAATAATCCAACTTAAGGAAGAATGCAAAGCTCGAGAGGCTAGAGAGCTTAATCTTAGAGAGGTTATTGCATCGTTTACTAATTCCTCCAAAGCATTGGAGAAAATGGTAAATGATCATAGACCTACGAATGATAGAACCGGACTAGGGTTCCGTCAGAACTGTCTCTCGAGATATAAGTAGACCAACGGTTTGGGAACTTCAAGTAATGGAGGATCTCAATCCAAACCGAATAAAGGTCATAATGGACCAACAGGAAAGACCAGGATAGCTATTCACAAACCGTCCCTATACACTAGCAATGGAAAGTATAGGAAAGCTACGAAGAATGGCCGGGTTAACAATATCGAAAGATCACCTAGCTATCTCTCGCAAGGCCATTCCGAGTACAAAAGAAGCTACATTCCATATAATGCGCCTCAAGGCAAATATGGAAGGTCTGAGATCCATAGAGTTAGGAACTCACGGATAGAGGAAGGCAGACACTACCCATCTGATGAGGATTGGTCACAAGAATATGAACCGTGGAATAAACCTCAGTTTCAACGGTACCACGTGACCAAACAGGCCATGAAGGGCATGGTGCGTAAGTTCGAGGTCAAGCCTCAACCTAAGCTGATTTAAGCACCTAAGAGGCCCAGAGTCTTTGCTAGCATTCCTTATGATTATCAATCGTATAACGGCTACATTGCACCTAGGCCGGGAGTAATGGGCCCAAGGTATAAATGGATGCCTAAACTTACTAACCAACCAGGACCCAAAGTTTGGGTACCTAAATCTGCTTGATTTGCATGCAGGACACCAGGGACGTATGGTTCATTGACAGTGGATGTTCGAGACATATGACGGGAAATCTAACATTTGTAGAGAACATCCACCCTATCGAAGGTCCCTTGGTGACATTTGGAGACAACGAGAAGAAAGGACACACGAAGGCTGCTGGTGAGATTCATAAGAATGATTTGGTGATCAAGGAAGTATCCTACGTTGAAGGGCTCAAGTTCAATCTCCTTAGCAAGAGCCAATTCTGTTACAAGGGCTACAAAGTTATCTTCACCAAAAGTAAGTGCCAGATCATACAAGAGGAATCTCTCGAAGTCGTCCTGGAAGCAGCAAGGAAAGGAAACATGTACATAGTGGATTGGAGATCTGCCAAACCATCCCTATGTATGCTAGCAAGGAGCAAAGAGGACTTATGCTGGGATTGGCACAGTAAGCTTAGCCACCTAAACTTCAAAACCATCAACAAGCTTACTAAGAGGAATCTTGTGGAAGGACTGCCCAAAGTCACGTTTCGGAAGGACAAGATTTGTGAGGCATGTCAACGTTGCAAATAGATCAAATCCTCTTTCAAAACCAAAGCCGAGACATCGTCTACCAGACCACTAAGTCTTCTTCATATGGACTTATTTGGCTCGGTGGATCCACCCAGCATGAGAGGAAGGAAGTACACTCTTGTGGTAGTAGATGACTACACAAGATTCACCTGGACCGTATTCTTAACCAAGAAAAGCGAGACAAAAGTTGCCCTATCAAATCTTTTGAAGCAAGTTCAAGTTGAGAAGGATGTCTCGATACTCAAGATTCGGTCAGATCAAGGTGGAGAGTTCGTTAACCAAGTGATCGAGAGCTACTGCAGTGAGAACGGGATTCATCATCAGTTGTCAGCTGCTCGAACACCTCAACAGAACGGCGTTGCTGAAAGGAGGAACATAACTCTCAAGGAAGCTGCAAGGACCATGCTCTCACAAGCCAACATATCACAAGGATTTTGGGCAGAAGCAGTAAACACAGCGTGCTATACCCAAAATCGGTCCTTGATCGTGAAAGGAGTCGGAAAGACTCCATATGAGTTGTGGAATGGAAGGAAACCTAATGTAAGCTACTTTCATACATTCAGATGCAAATGCTATGTCCACAACAATGGAAAGACTCAGTTAAGAACCTTTGACGAAAAGGCAGACGATGGAGTATTTCTGGGATACTCATCGACAAGTAAAGCCTTCAGAGTCTTCAACAAGCGGAGATTGGTGGTTGAGGAATCTATACATGTCTCTTTTGATGACGAAGCATCAGCTAATCAACCATCAAAGTCAATAGAAGCAGCTGAAAGTTCTGAGGAAGCTCAGCTGGAAACGATCGAGAGATCATACTTACCTCTCGATGGGAAACAGCCGATAGTTCGAGACGTAGCAGAACTCCAGTCAGAATCAGACGATGAAGAGACTACAAAGAAAAATGCTCCTGACTCAGTTAATCCAATCCAGATCATGGATGATCAACCCACATCCAAACCAACACTCGAGGAGTCAACTGAGGAGCCACAACCCGATCTAAGATGGCTGAGAAGTCATCCCGCTGATCAAGTGATTGGAGATATACGTGACAAAGTTCGAACCAGATTAGCATACAGAGAAAGCATGCTGCTTGCTTTCTATCGCAAATAGAGCCTAAGGTGATTGATGAGGCTCTAAGCGATCCTGATTGGGTACAGGCCATGCAAGAGGAACTTCATCAGTTTGAGAGGAATGACGTTTGGGAACTGGTTCCGAGACCTCATCATCAGAATGTCATTGGTACAAAATGGGTTTTCAGAAACAAGATGAATGAGGATGGAGTTATTGTTAGGAACAAGGACAAACTTGTTGCTAAAGGATATTGCCAGGAAGAAGGAATAGATTTTGATGAAACCTTCGCTCCGGTAGCACGTCTCGAAGTCATTCACATCTTTCTCGCTTATGCCGCCTTCAAAGACTTCAAAGTGTATCAAATGGATGTCAAGAGCGCTTTTCTGAACGGACTTCTTGAAGAAGAGGTGTACGTTGAACAACCTCCGGGTTTCTTGAAGGACGTGGGAGCTGACAAAGTATAAAAGTTGAAGAAGGCACTTTACGGCTTGAAACAAGCTTCGAGAGCTTGGTATGACACTTTATCCTGTTTTCTACTTCAGTGTGGGTTCACCAAAGGCCTAGTGGACAAAACATTGTTTAGAATTAAGGATGGAGATCATATCTTATTGGTGCAAATCTATGTGGACGATATCATCTTTGGAAGCACCAATCCAGACTTGTGCGAGAAGTTCTCCAGTTTGATGAAAGGGAAGTTCGAGATGAGCATGATGGGAGAACTCAACTACTTCCTCGGACTACAACTAAGACAACTTAAGGAAGGTATCTTCATCAACCAGGAGAAATACACCAAGGATCTGCTCAGGAAATACAATATAGAAGGGAAATCTTCAGTCAAAGTACCTATGGGAACCTCTCTACGCATCAATGTTGACAGTGAAGGCCGAGAGGTTGATCAAACTACGTATCGAGGTATCATCGGATCTCTTCTTTATTTAACTGCTAGTAGACGAGATATATTCTTTGCAGTAGGTGTATGTGCTAGATTTCAGGCAAGTCCTAAGGAGAGTCACTTAAATGCATCTAAAAAGATTCTTAGATATCTCAAGGGTACGCAAAGTGTTGGACTTTGGTATTCGAGAGGTGGATCTTTCGAACTTATGGGATATTCAGATGCGGACTTTGCCGGTTGTAAAATTGATCGTAAGAGCACATCTGGGACATGTCAGTTTCTAGGTGGAAGACTTGTCTCATGGTTTAGCAAGAAACAACATTCGATAGCTACAAGTACCGCTGAGGCAGAATATGTAGCAGCTGGAAGTTGTTGTGCTCAGATTTTATGGATGAAGCAACAATTACTAGATTATGGTGTTGAATGTAAAGAGGTTAAGATTATGTGTNCTCAAGGAAGCTGCAAGGACCATGCTCTCACAAGCCAACATATCACAAGGATTTTGGGCAGAAGCAGTAAACACAGCGTGCTATACCCAAAATCGGTCCTTGATCGTGAAAGGAGTCGGAAAGACTCCATATGAGTTGTGGAATGGAAGGAAACCTAATGTAAGCTACTTTCATACATTCAGATGCAAATGCTATGTCCACAACAATGGAAAGACTCAGTTAAGAACCTTTGACGAAAAGGCAGACGATGGAGTATTTCTGGGATACTCATCGACAAGTAAAGCCTTCAGAGTCTTCAACAAGCGGAGATTGGTGGTTGAGGAATCTATACATGTCTCTTTTGATGACGAAGCATCAGCTAATCAACCATCAAAGTCAATAGAAGCAGCTGAAAGTTCTGAGGAAGCTCAGCTGGAAACGATCGAGAGATCATACTTACCTCTCGATGGGAAACAGCCGATAGTTCGAGACGTAGCAGAACTCCAGTCAGAATCAGACGATGAAGAGACTACAAAGAAAAATGCTCCTGACTCAGTTAATCCAATCCAGATCATGGATGATCAACCCACATCCAAACCAACACTCGAGGAGTCAACTGAGGAGCCACAACCCGATCTAAGATGGCTGAGAAGTCATCCCGCTGATCAAGTGATTGGAGATATACGTGACAAAGTTCGAACCAGATTAGCATACAGAGAAAGCATGCTGCTTGCTTTCTATCGCAAATAGAGCCTAAGGTGATTGATGAGGCTCTAAGCGATCCTGATTGGGTACAGGCCATGCAAGAGGAACTTCATCAGTTTGAGAGGAATGACGTTTGGGAACTGGTTCCGAGACCTCATCATCAGAATGTCATTGGTACAAAATGGGTTTTCAGAAACAAGATGAATGAGGATGGAGTTATTGTTAGGAACAAGGACAAACTTGTTGCTAAAGGATATTGCCAGGAAGAAGGAATAGATTTTGATGAAACCTTCGCTCCGGTAGCACGTCTCGAAGTCATTCACATCTTTCTCGCTTATGCCGCCTTCAAAGACTTCAAAGTGTATCAAATGGATGTCAAGAGCGCTTTTCTGAACGGACTTCTTGAAGAAGAGGTGTACGTTGAACAACCTCCGGGTTTCTTGAAGGACGTGGGAGCTGACAAAGTATAAAAGTTGAAGAAGGCACTTTACGGCTTGAAACAAGCTTCGAGAGCTTGGTATGACACTTTATCCTGTTTTCTACTTCAGTGTGGGTTCACCAAAGGCCTAGTGGACAAAACATTGTTTAGAATTAAGGATGGAGATCATATCTTATTGGTGCAAATCTATGTGGACGATATCATCTTTGGAAGCACCAATCCAGACTTGTGCGAGAAGTTCTCCAGTTTGATGAAAGGGAAGTTCGAGATGAGCATGATGGGAGAACTCAACTACTTCCTCGGACTACAACTAAGACAACTTAAGGAAGGTATCTTCATCAACCAGGAGAAATACACCAAGGATCTGCTCAGGAAATACAATATAGAAGGGAAATCTTCAGTCAAAGTACCTATGGGAACCTCTCTACGCATCAATGTTGACAGTGAAGGCCGAGAGGTTGATCAAACTACGTATCGAGGTATCATCGGATCTCTTCTTTATTTAACTGCTAGTAGACGAGATATATTCTTTGCAGTAGGTGTATGTGCTAGATTTCAGGCAAGTCCTAAGGAGAGTCACTTAAATGCATCTAAAAAGATTCTTAGATATCTCAAGGGTACGCAAAGTGTTGGACTTTGGTATTCGAGAGGTGGATCTTTCGAACTTATGGGATATTCAGATGCGGACTTTGCCGGTTGTAAAATTGATCGTAAGAGCACATCTGGGACATGTCAGTTTCTAGGTGGAAGACTTGTCTCATGGTTTAGCAAGAAACAACATTCGATAGCTACAAGTACCGCTGAGGCAGAATATGTAGCAGCTGGAAGTTGTTGTGCTCAGATTTTATGGATGAAGCAACAGTTACTGGATTATGGTGTTGAATGTAAAGAGGTTAAGATTATGTGTGATAACACAAGTGCCATAGCTATCACTCAGAATCCAGTGTTACACTCAAGGACAAAACACATTGATATCAAGTATCACTTCATCCGAGACCATGTTGAGAAAAAGGATATAACTTTGGAATACGTTGCAACGGAGGAGCAACTAGCAGATATTTTCACAAAGGCGTTATGTGAAAATAGATTCTCTCAACTAAGGTTAGAATTGGGAATGATAGAATTGGGTTGAACAGTCAAATCTTATCTCCTTGTATTTAGTGCCATGAACTGTTTCGCATGTGAGGAGCGGTTTCATCAACTTTATGGCAGCTTTGGAGTTACACAGCATTGAATGGTCATTCATATGGCATCCCGTGACTCAACAGTG
>NC_044918.1:9999069-10003758 GCF_003576645.1 Ipomoea triloba
GTTTCATCAACTTTATGGCAGCTTTGGAGTTACACAGCATTGAATGGTCATTCATTTAGCATCCCGTGACTCAACAGTGTTAAGTTTTTGGGCTATAAATAGAGGGGTTCTCTCAGCAATTCATGTCATCGACTTCTTCATGGAGAAGAAGAAAGGAAAAGACGATGTACCATTCTGGTATAGAGGAAGGAAATCGGCAGCCAAGTCCAAAGACTTTCAAGGAGAAAACTATCCAAAATCAATTAAGGGTGAACAGATTGCGGAGTTTCCTGATAATCCAAGCAAGCATTCTGTTCCCATCCAAGGTGAATGGATCCCCAAATGCGAGGAGATCCACAACGGTGGGATACTGGAATCAGGAGAAGAGTCTTGTATAAGTGGGACTCTTACAGCTGCACATTCCGGAAAAGGATCTCCCTCAACCAAATGGAGAACCAAGGAAAAGGGAGAAGGAGCCTTGAGGAGTGCAGCAGCGGAGAGGTCGAGAAGAACAAGAAAAATTAAGCCACCTCTAGTTCTATAACTAGAATAAATAGGACTTTAGATGGCTAGTTCCTGCTCTGACGTTAGATTCCTATATGGCTATCCAAGGCCAAACAAAAGTTTCTAGGGAATCTAATAGTATATTGATTCATATGTAATGTATCTAGAAATCACTAAATGAACTCAAGGAAATGTTCCTAGTGATATCTTTTGGATGAATCAATCTTGTTCTTTTTGCAATCTGTGTTCGAAAGGTAGTTCGAGAGATACTCATTCAGTTTGGCTATATACGATATGTCTAGAAGAAGGGGAGTTCGAGAGATCACTTCGAAAGATAACAAACTGATTCTATATGTATCTCAAAGACGGAGGAATAAGAAGGGTTAGGGATCAATCACTCAGGGGAAAGATCCTTAACCACTTGAATATGTTGCCATAGGTTCAACCAAGTCAAGACGGAGGAAGAAGGAGGTTTAGGGATCAATAACTCAGGGGGAAAATCCTTAAACTAGTACAGCCAAGTGTTCACCTTCGAAAGGTGAAACTGATGTATTCAACGGATATATGTGGAACGGCTAATTTGGAAATTAATGTTAGCCACGTGGTCTTCTGTTGCTGACGGTTTTCCAAATTTTAAGGGCGCTATCGTGTTTAGTGGGAGCATGCTTATAAAGTTATCTTATTTTATAACCTCACTTTCTCGCCCTAAACGGTCACACTCTTTCCCAAAAATATCATCACCATATCATATGCACATAACCGTTATAGAAGGGTCTTTATGACCTTTCAATTCGTTTAAATCAACCGGGATCCTAATTCGGGTTACACTCTCAACCCTACCCATATATTCGACCCAAATCCACAAGATATAAAAGCCAAACCCATCTTCTTTACCCGGATTCAAGCTCAAAACTGAATACCCAAAATCCCCAAATTCCAAACACTGTACACATTCCCTCCAAAACATCAAGCTTTCAACGATGGCGTCCGAATCATCAACATCAACCTCATCTTCTGATGCTTACCAGCGAGAGTTGGCCCACATTCGAACTCTCATCAAGCAGGTCAAGGCGGGGAGCATCCTTGACAGAGAAGGTTTCGTCAACCACTCGACGAACCCGAAGCTAGCAGAGAAAGTCCTGAAGAAGTTCGAGAAGGCCGGGCTCATGAAATATATGACTCATGATTATCAAACCATCCACGACCTCGACTTCACCGAATGGTTTGCGAATGCTAAGGTCACAAAGGGCAAGATTGAGAGCTGATTCAATGAGATTGACATCACGACCTCCGTGGGTGACCTAAGGGCTGCATTCGACTTTACTGCATCAGAGGAGGCAGTCAAGCACCTCTCGGATTACAGCCTAGACAAGCAAGCCTTCTGGGACAAAATTCGATTGGAGACTGCTCCGTCTAGTGCAACCTCTGCTCTCCGCAAGTTCCATTTGAAGGAGAGATTTGCAATTGCAGCTGACCTCATCATGAAGTTCATCCTCAGCAAGGTGTCCGGAACCGATGAGATAAATCTGGACATCCTCAAAATCCTCCATGCCATCTGGAACAACGTTCAAATGGACTGGGCGCACATCATCTTCAACTTCCTAAAACTACAAGTGCAAGGCTCAGTTTCAAACACCAACCAGTTGATTAGTAAAAAGGTTGGTTTCGGCTTTGTTGTTCAGTATTTACTAAGTTTAAAGGGTTTGCAGTTAAGGGAAGGGAGAGAGATTCATCGAAATACCTATATGGGTAGGACGAAATCTCAGGCTCCAAAGTCTAAGGGTGTGAAGATTGCACCCTCTCCCTCAAAGCCTAAGGGATAAGGCAAAAGGAAAGCCCAATCTGAGGAAGAGGATTCTGATGATACACCACTGGGTGTACTGATTAAGAGGGTTGTTTTGCCAAAAAGGGCTAAGAAAGCCAATTCAAATGCTGTCACCAAGACTCGAGAGGTGACACCCTCTAGGATTCCAGTACCGTTTGAGGACAGGGCACAAGCCCAGGGGGAACCTCAGGCTACAATGGCCGCTGAGGTTGAGAGAGTGCCCCCTACCAGGTCCATCTCGGGTGAAATTGTTGTTGATCTGAATATTGATGGTGCTGGTGATGCTGATGAATCTGTGGATATGTCTCGAGAGGAGACTCGAGAGTTTGAAGGCACTGGGATCAGTGTGTAACCCCTCGGCATTTTCGTAAGACTAAGGTTCGAAAAATATTTCCTTAAGCTATGACATTCATGAAATAGTCCCTAGAGGCTTCAAGAGAATTTTTTTTTAGGAAGAATAGTTGTTATTAAGTTGCGATCGTTCGTGCCGGTCACGAACCGTAAAATTTTGGGAACTAGTATTCGGACCCGATTATCCTAGGAAATGAATTATTAGACACCATGTTATTAATATTGAATTTCCAATTCAATTAAATAAGCCCATAGCAGAAAAAGATTCATTTTGAACGTACATCGCTAAAATTCCGCGGTGTACCGAACCTAGCCCAATTTCAAGTTTCGGTCTGGGATAAATTTTTGGTTTCGAGAATTATTCTATCCAGATTATTTTCTACCGAAACTTTATCTGTTTGGACCCCAACTGATAAGTTTGAAAATACTTCATTATTTTATTCTATTTTTTTTNACATTCCCTCCAAAACATCAAGCTTTCAACGATGGCGTCCGAATCATCAACATCAACCTCATCTTCTGATGCTTACCAGCGAGAGTTGGCCCACATTCGAACTCTCATCAAGCAGGTCAAGGCGGGGAGCATCCTTGACAGAGAAGGTTTCGTCAACCACTCGACGAACCCGAAGCTAGCAGAGAAAGTCCTGAAGAAGTTCGAGAAGGCCGGGCTCATGAAATATATGACTCATGATTATCAAACCATCCACGACCTCGACTTCACCGAATGGTTTGCGAATGCTAAGGTCACAAAGGGCAAGATTGAGAGCTGATTCAATGAGATTGACATCACGACCTCCGTGGGTGACCTAAGGGCTGCATTCGACTTTACTGCATCAGAGGAGGCAGTCAAGCACCTCTCGGATTACAGCCTAGACAAGCAAGCCTTCTGGGACAAAATTCGATTGGAGACTGCTCCGTCTAGTGCAACCTCTGCTCTCCGCAAGTTCCATTTGAAGGAGAGATTTGCAATTGCAGCTGACCTCATCATGAAGTTCATCCTCAGCAAGGTGTCCGGAACCGATGAGATAAATCTGGACATCCTCAAAATCCTCCATGCCATCTGGAACAACGTTCAAATGGACTGGGCGCACATCATCTTCAACTTCCTAAAACTACAAGTGCAAGGCTCAGTTTCAAACACCAACCAGTTGATTAGTAAAAAGGTTGGTTTCGGCTTTGTTGTTCAGTATTTACTAAGTTTAAAGGGTTTGCAGTTAAGGGAAGGGAGAGAGATTCATCGAAATACCTATATGGGTAGGACGAAATCTCAGGCTCCAAAGTCTAAGGGTGTGAAGATTGCACCCTCTCCCTCAAAGCCTAAGGGATAAGGCAAAAGGAAAGCCCAATCTGAGGAAGAGGATTCTGATGATACACCACTGGGTGTACTGATTAAGAGGGTTGTTTTGCCAAAAAGGGCTAAGAAAGCCAATTCAAATGCTGTCACCAAGACTCGAGAGGTGACACCCTCTAGGATTCCAGTACCGTTTGAGGACAGGGCACAAGCCCAGGGGGAACCTCAGGCTACAATGGCCGCTGAGGTTGAGAGAGTGCCCCCTACCAGGTCCATCTCGGGTGAAATTGTTGTTGATCTGAATATTGATGGTGCTGGTGATGCTGATGAATCTGTGGATATGTCTCGAGAGGAGACTCGAGAGTTTGAAGGCACTGGGATCAGTGTGTAACCCCTCGGCATTTTCGTAAGACTAAGGTTCGAAAAATATTTCCTTAAGCTATGACATTCATGAAATAGTCCCTAGAGGCTTCAAGAGAATTTTTTTTTAGGAAGAATAGTTGTTATTAAGTTGCGATCGTTCGTGCCGGTCACGAACCGTAAAATTTTGGGAACTAGTATTCGGACCCGATTATCCTAGGAAATGAATTATTAGACACCATGTTATTAATATTGAATTTCCAATTCAATTAAATAAGCCCATAGCAGAAAAAGATTCATTTTGAACGTACATCGCTAAAATTCCGCGGTGTACCGAACCTAGCCCAATTTCAAGTTTCGGTCTGGGATAAATTTTTGG
>NC_044918.1:10003805-10108727 GCF_003576645.1 Ipomoea triloba
TTAAGTTGCGATCGTTCGTGCCGGTCACGAACCGTAAAATTTTAGAAGCTGGTATTCGGACCCGATTATCCTAGGAAATGGATTATTAGACACCATATTATTATTCTTGAACTTCCTATTCAATTAAATCAGCCCATAGCAGCGAAAATTTATTTTGATCGTACATCGCTAAAATTTCGCGGTGTACCGAACCTAGCCCAATTTTGAGGGTTAGTCTGGAATAAATTTTTGGTTTCGAGAATTATTCTATCCAGATTATTTTCTACCGAAACTTTATCTGTTTGGACCCCAACTGATAAGTTTGAAAATACTTCATTATTTTATTCTATTTTTTTTCCCCCATAAAAACATCTTACCTCAAAAGGAAGAATACCCAAAGCCAATTTATTCCATTTGTTCTTCTTCTTCTTCTTCCTTGGCCGAATTTCAAAAGAGAGAAAGAGAGGTGACTTCCACCATTTTCCTCCATTAAAACCATAGCCAAGCTTGTACACAACTCTCCAATTTGTTCGGTAAGATTTCAATATTATTCGGTAGAAAGCTTTGTATTCCTTCCTAGATCATGAATCTAAATATAGTTTCTTTATATTTGTTGTTATGGTGTTGATTTTGACCCTAGGATTTTAAGGTGAATTTGGGGAAAGATCCAAGAGTTGCTTCTACGGTATTAGTACACTCCCGGAAGGTAAGGAATTCCCTTAAGTTGGAATTAGTCACTTGAATTTGGATAATTGATTTTAGTTGAAATATGGTGTTTTTGGAGCTTTGGGAATATTTTCGTATACAAGTTCATAGCTTGGATATGCTTGTATATGTT
The DNA here is from genome assembly GCF_003576645.1 of Ipomoea triloba. Lineage (NCBI taxonomy): Eukaryota > Viridiplantae > Streptophyta > Magnoliopsida > Solanales > Convolvulaceae > Ipomoea > Ipomoea triloba. The sequence continues at coordinate 10,004,623 of NC_044918.1, forward strand.
GTATTTATGTCTATATAAGCTTATACTTGTGGAAATAGAGAAAGGAAATCAGGACAGATTTCTGTCAGTAACTTCCGTGAATTTCTGGGAAAAATCGGTAAATTATTTTGGTCCAATTTTTTTTTATACATGTAGTTCTATAAGTGTAGAAGCCGCATATAAACTTTCATAATTTTTGGAGTAGTATAAGTATGGTTTTCGGAATTTTTCCCAAAACTGGTCCAGAGAAGGAAAAATGCTGGACAGCACACTGCCAAGGGCAAAAATGGAATTTTCTGTGTAAATTCGTGAACCTAGGTGACCAAAACTTTTTATGAACATCAAGTACTATGAGTTAGGGTTCTACCATAAAAATTTCAAGTGAAAAAGAGTTCGGGAACTATTTTTACCGGCTCAATCTTTCGGACTGCGCAAAACTGTAATTTCTGGACAGAAACTGTCAAAATCAATTTTGACAAAAATATTTTTTTGTAACAAAACTAGTGACGAAATTTTGGGATGTCACAACCATATTTGGATGAAATAAATTATTTTGAAAACACTATTTGATTCCAGGAAAGAAAAAGAAAAATGTTTTCAAACCCTTAGTTTCTGGAATAAGGTGGGGACCTTCGGGAAGGCTTAAACGCCACGGCCCGGGGTTGGAATAAGGTTGGACCTATGGGAGGGCTGGAGTGCCATGGCCCTAGGTTGGGATAAGGAGACCGACGGGAAGGCAGGGAAATGCCACTGCCCAAGGTTTGAGAAGGAGAATTGAGAAATGTTCAAAGTGCTTACTCAGGGGAAACTAAGTGGAAAATTTTTGAGTATGAAAATTATTGTTACTCTGAGCTGCGGTTCAGATTATTATAAATATTAGAGCTGCGGTTCTATTTGCAAATGATGAAATTCCTGGAAATGTGAAATTTTGCAAACTTGTCTGAAAAGGGCATGAAAATTATTTTGAGTGGCAAGTTATGACTTCATTCTTATTTGAGAAAAGCTTTATATGATTTAACGTTTATACGCTATTATACTATCTATAAATCGTTTCGTTACAGACAGATTTTCAAATCATGGTAAAACTTTATAAAGCTTTTAGATTATCTATGTTTTCAAACCTTTGTCTACTTTTAAGTGACAAATGGATTTCCTTACTTAGCCGTCGTGCTAACTACACTTCGTTGTGTTCTTAACAGATGTCTAGGGTAGGCTCGTGTAGCCCACCTGACTCGGATCCTTCCGAGTTGGAGTTCCCTATCTACGATCATGATGATTATGTACAGTACTTAGTTGATGTCGACCCGTATGCTCCTGGATTCGCTCCTGACTCTCCAGCTCCGGCTTATGTTCCTGCTATTCCTTCCCCACCGTACAGTCCTCCTCCGACTTACCCAACTACACCCTCTCGTATCCCGGTTCGCAGTAGCCAGCCAAATTTTCTGGATGGGGCCAGGTCTAGGTTTGGGTCTTTTCCGGTAGAGGTGTTGGAAGGGAGTGATCCCTTAGAATTTGTTGTCTTTTATCCCTGTCCGTGGAATCTCGCTCCTTCGGAACATTGGGATGAGTGGTCCATGATGTACACTCCTAGTTACTTCCTGGATCATCTCACCTGGGTTGCGGGCAACTGGCATCTTGTATGGGGGACGTACTCCGAACCGGAGTACCGCCCCTTAGAAGAGGATGACTGATTAGAAAGGTTATGGGAGGAACCCTTTTTGTGTGTACATGTATCTTTTGTAGCCATGATGAACTTAGCTGGCTAGTAAGTTGTAATTAAACTCTTGTATATATTCTGGTAGTTAGTGTAGCTACCCCTTTTGCTCACCTATATATATATATGTATGAAGATATGTTGGGTAATGATGATGATGATGTGAAATAGTTTTCTTGTTAGCCTGTGCACCTAGAGTGAACTCTGTCTGGTCTTGGCTGGGTTTAGTCTAGGTGTGGCGGTAACTACTCCGGATGTACGGTATAGCCGAGCCGGGGTGTTACAAGTTGGTATCAGAGCCTAGGTTGAACCTTCGGTAATTAGATCAAAGCCTAAGTCCGAGCCTAGGTTGAGTTCAAGTTTCAAGTCAGCTTAGGTTCGTAGAGATTAACCTAAGTCGTTGTTACGGTATCATGAGCATAAGCTTTGGAGCAGAGTTGGAACGAAAGTCCGGCAGCATAAAAGGGGGTATTTTACTTTTACTCTACAGAATCTTACGATTCTGGTTGTTGAATAATATGATCAATGTTTGTGATTCCTTGCATGTGTTAATCCTTGCATGGGATTATTGTGAGTAAGCTGGCTAGCGTAATGCGTTAATTATCCCTATGCTGAGGTAGAAACCCCTGCTTAGCGGGTATGATAAAGTGAATGTTAGGGGACGTTGTATAGGACTTAAGTAGGTGCTATACTGACTGCCTAACTAGCTAACCCTTGAGGACTCTTATACTTCGGATACTAATTTGGATCTATCGTCCAGTGAAAATGCTTCCAAGACGCAACATGCCTACCAGTAGCAACGAGAACGTCTCTGCAATTGATCGTATGGCCCAAGCGATGGAGCGAATGGCTGAGTTCATGATGGCTCGGCAAACCCAGAACCAGAACCAAGGACAACCNTTCTGATGTCCACCATTGTCTGCAGCTTCGTTAAATAATATAGGGGGGTACTCGTTGATTTGCAGGGCAATCCACTGCGTTGAGCAGTTTGTCAAACGTCCGGATCCACTCCTCTAAAATAACCGGATCTTTTTCTCCCGCATAGTGTGGTGGTTGTCGGCTTGCTATCGCCTTCGCATAATCGACTCGTGGTTGTCCTTGGTTCTGGTTCTGGGTTTGCTGAGCCATCATGAACTCAGCCATTCGCTCCATCGCTTGGGCCATACGATCAATTGCAGAGACGTTCTCGTTGCTACTGGTAGGCATGTTGCGTCTTGGAGGCATTTTCACTGGACGATAGATCCAAATTAGTATCCGAAGTATAAGAGTCCTCAAGGGTTAGCTAGTTAGGCAGTCAGTATAGCACCTACTTAAGTCCTATACAACGTCCCCTAACATTCACTTTATCATACCCGCTAAGCAGGGGTTTCTACCTCAGCATAGGGATAATTAACGCATTACGCTAGCCAGCTTACTCACAATAATCCCATGCAAGGATTAACACACTACTTCGGATGTACGGTATAGCCGAGCCGGGGTGTTACAAGTTGGTATCAGAGCCTAGGTTGAACCTTCGGTAATTAGATCAAAGCCTAAGTCCGAGCCTAGGTTGAGTTCAAGTTTCAAGTCAGCTTAGGTTCGTAGAGATTAACCTAAGTCGTTGTTACGGTATCATGAGCATAAGCTTTGGAGCAGAGTTGGAACGAAAGTCCGGCAGCATAAAAGGGGGTATTTTACTTTTACTCTACAGAATCTTACGATTCTGGTTGTTGAATAATATGATCAATGTTTGTGATTCCTTGCATGTGTTAATCCTTGCATGGGATTATTGTGAGTAAGCTGGCTAGCGTAATGCGTTAATTATCCCTATGCTGAGGTAGAAACCCCTGCTTAGCGGGTATGATAAAGTGAATGTTAGGGGACGTTGTATAGGACTTAAGTAGGTGCTATACTGACTGCCTAACTAGCTAACCCTTGAGGACTCTTATACTTCGGATACTAATTTGGATCTATCGTCCAGTGAAAATGCTTCCAAGACGCAACATGCCTACCAGTAGCAACGAGAACGTCTCTGCAATTGATCGTATGGCCCAAGCGATGGAGCGAATGGCTGAGTTCATGATGGCTCGGCAAACCCAGAACCAGAACCAAGGACAACCACGAGTCGATTATGCGAAGGCGATAGCAAGCCGACAACCACCACACTATGCGGGAGAAAAAGATCAGGTTATTTTAGAGGAGTGGATCCGGACGTTTGACAAACTGCTCAATGTAGTGGATTGCCCTGCAAATCAACGAGTACCTTCCGCGGTCTATTATTTAACGAAAGCTGCAGACAACTGGTGGACATCAGAAGGACCTGATCTTCTACAAGACCCAGAGTTTGGTTGGGAAGAATTCAAGGAGGAACTGAGGGGACAGTTCTACACCGAGCGTATTAGAGGGATTAAATGCGAGGAATTTCTACGGCTAAAACAGAAGGGAGCAACAATCGAAGAATATCATGACCAGTACGTGGAACTAATGTGTTTCGCTCAGGAGATTGTACCTAATGAAGCAAGTAAGGCACGAAGGTTTGTTCGAGGATTGGACTGGGATGTAAGGAGGGCGATTGCGCCATTCATGTGCTCTACCTTGAAGGAGGCGTACGATAGAGCCTCGGACCATTACCAGGTGTACCTAGATCAACAAGAAGTTTATGGCCGAAATAAAAGAAAGGCTGATGACAAGTCACAGAAATCCGCACTGGGAAACAAGAGAGTGAACCAAGGTGGCTGCAACCTAATATCAGGAAGAGGAAGGGAAAGAATTAACGAAGGAAACCGTTTTACTTGTTCAAGATGTGGAAGGAATCATCCAGGAGTGAATTGCCAAGGAGCGAGGATTAAGTTGCTTCACATGCGGTCTTTCTGGGCACAAGTCCTTTGAGTGACAGAGTCGGGTAGACAGTCCTCAAAAACTCCTACAGAACGTGAACCAAGGGAGAAGATTTAATGGGAATACTGGTCAGAGACCCGCAGAGATAGGAAACAGAATGGCCAACTCTCAGTCAACAAATCCGGGAGGACCAACAAACGTCGCATCTGGTTCCAACCACAAAGGGAAGCAAGTGATGGGAGAAAGTAGCACGGGAAACCAAGGCAGAATTTACGTCGTCAATAGCACTCAGGCCCAGGTTAACGACGCCGTAACTGGTACATTTCCCATAAACTCAGTACCTTGAATAGTGTTATTTGATACAGGAGCTACCAATTCATTTATATCATCTGCATTTGCTGATAGACTGAAATTAAGGCCTTCGGAATGGATTGGTTGGATAAGTATAAAGCTCGGATAGTGTGTGATGAGCGGAAGATTGTGTTACGAGGACCAGAAGGGAGGAGAATATCCTACCGAGGGATTGACAAGCAACACGAATCCAGGTTGTTGACAGCGCAGAAACTGAAGCAGTATATGCACCAGGGATGTGAAGTATACCTCTGTTTGGTGCAAGATTCCGAACCAGAAGAACTCGAAATCGATCGAATCCCAGTTGTACGCAAATTTCCTGACGTGTTCCCCGACGATCTCACAGAAATGCCACCGGAAAGAGAGCTGGAGTTCACCATTGATCTCATACCAGGAACCTCACCTACCTCGAAAGCGCCTTATCGAATGGCACCGAAAGAGATGGAGGAACTAAAGGCACAATTGGCGGAATTACTGGAGAAAGGATTTATCAGACCAAGCGTATCGCCTTGGGGTGCACCGGTACTGTTCGTTAAGAAGAAGGATGGGAGTCTTAGACTGTGCATCGATTACAGGGAACTAAACCGAGTCACAGTAAAGAACAAGTACCCGTTGCCTAGGATCGATGATCTATTCGATCAGTTGAAAGGAGCGGGAGTGTTTTCAAAGATTGACTTACGGTCAGGGTATCATCAAGTGCGAGTCGCGAAGGGGGATGTGCCTAAGACAGCATTTCGGACGAGATATGGGCACTATGAATTCACGGTTATGCCATTCGGAGTGACTAACGCCCCAGTAACCTTTATGGACCTGATGAACCGAATTTTCCTTCCCTATTTGGATAAATTCGTCGTCGCCTTCATAGATGACATCTTGGTCTACTCTGAGACACCGGAGGATCACAAGGGACATCTTTGGACAGTGTTACAAACACTAAGGGAAAAGAAACTATTTGCGAAATTGTCAAAGTGTGAATTTTGGAAAAGAGAAGTTGCTTTTCTTGGACACGTAATCACCCAAGAAGGGATAGCAGTGGACCCAGCTAAGATACAAGCTGTACTTGAATGGGAAGCACCCAAATCAGTTACGGAAGTCCGTAGTTTCTTAGGTTTGGCGGGTTATTACCGAAGATTTGTTCAGGACTTCTCAAGGATAGCAAAGCCGTTGACAAACCTGCTCAAGAAAACGACCAAGTATAGTTGGAGTGAAGAATGTGAGCAGGCATTCCAAGAACTTAAGACGAGATTGACGACTGCTCCAATATTGACCTTACCTGTTGGAGCGGAAGGTTACGAGTTGTACACGGATGCATCTCACAAGGGACTAGGATGTGTTTTGATGCAAAATAGAAGGGTAATAGCATATGTTTCTCGCCAATTAAAAACTCATGAAGCTAACTACCCGACGCATGACTTAGAACTGGCAGCCGTGGTATTTGCTCTCAAGATTTGGCGACACTACCTCTATGGAACCTCATGCAAGATTTATACGGACCACAAGAGTTTAAAGTACATCTTTACTCAGCGAGACCTTAATCTAAGGCAAAGGAGATGATTGGAATTGATCAAAGATTATGACTTGGAAATCCAATACCAGGAGGGCAAAGCAAACAAGGTAGCTGATGCCTTGAGTCGAAAATCAAACCATGCTCTTTGGGTATTACCCGAACAATTATGCGAGGATTTTCAGAGACTCAATTTGGAGATACAGATGTGTGGTCAGGTGGAACAGGAAATAAAATTTTATTACATGTCGGTGACTCCAACCCTATTCCAGGAAGTCAAACAAGCACAAGAAGAGGACAATTGGGTAGGGAGCATCAGGGAGAAGATGATTGATGGAAAACATGGTCCATTTGAATTACACCCAGATGGGAGTGTAAGATTCCAAGGTAGGTGGATAATACCAAAAGGGTGTAAGGAGATAATGGAACAATTAATGAAGGAAGGTCATTATACACCCTATTCAGTTCATCCTGGTGGGGATAAACTGTATAAGGACTTAAAACAAAATTTCTGGTGGTCGGGCATGAAGAAGGATGTAGCTGAATTTGTGGCTAAATGCTTGAACTGTCAAAAGGTCAAGGCAGAAAGAAGTAAACCAAAGGGATTATTGCAGCCATTAGAAATTCCGCAGTGGAAATGGGACTCAATCTCGATGGATTTCGTGGGAGGATTGCCTAGAACCATGTCTGGAAACGATCAGGTGTGGGTTATTGTCGATCGACTAACGAAGACAGCGAGGTTCATTCCAATGAACAAGACATGGTCCATGGAAAGGTTGGCAAGAGCCTATATTAAACACGTGGTTAAATATCACGGAGTAGCGCAAGATATCGTTTCAGACCGAGATTCACGATTTCTATCACGTTTCTGGGAAGCGTTGCAGATGATGATGGGCACTCAGCTCAAATTAAGTACAGCTTTTCACCCTGCCACTGATGGCCAAACGGAGCGAACGATACAGACATTGGAAGATATGCTCAGAGGTTGTGTACTTGATTTCCAAGGTTCATGGGATGAGCAGTTGGATTTAATAGAATTTTCCTATAACAACAANTTCGGACTGCGAAAAACTGTAATTTCTGGACAGAAACTGTCAAAATCAATTTTGACAAAAATATTTTTTTGTAACAAAACTAGTGACGAAATTTTGGGATGTCACAACCATATTTGGATGAAATAAATTATTTTGAAAATACTATTTTGTAACAGAACTAAGAGGTGAACTTCGAGCTTTCCAGAACTCTAGTGAACTTCGACAGTATGTAATCAAAGCCCTACTCGATGACCTATCGAACCAGGTACCTGCCCAGCTTCAAACGCTTTTTGAAGGTATGTCCACTCTCCTTTCCCGTATGGATGATGCCAACAAGGGGGAAAATAAAGGGAATCAAGGATCAAGAGGGACATCAGCCAGCAAGAAAAGTGCAGCAAGTGAACCCTTAACCACTGGACCTCCTCCAAAAGTTCCAAAAATAATGAGCAAGGCAATGGAGGAAGCCAAGAGGCAGGAGTTTCTAAGGGTCCAGCGTACAATGGAAATGGAGAAGAGGAGAGAAGAAGACCGAGAAAGAAAAAGGAAGAGGCTAGAACAACAAACTGCAAAAGAGAAGAAGGACGAGCAGTTTATGAAAAACTATAAATCAGGGTTCAAAGAAGACACAACAGAATATCTCAATGGAATCATAGTAAGTCTTCTTGCCAAAACTGACCTATCTTCTCACAGCGGTCTCACTCCTCAAGAATGCATTGAATGGTGGAGAGATGGGGTAATCGAAGGTGATTTCATAGGTGAAGCCTTCATCAACTACCTTCATCTTGATGTATCGGATGAGTACCTAAATCTGGTAAACTCTAAAGACCCCATAAAGACACGAGCAGCTATCAACGAGAAGAGGAAAGCAGACAAGCAGTAAGCTCTCGTCGTCTACATGCATTCTCGATTATGTTGTTCTTTGCTTTCTTTTAACTTTTCTACTATGTTCTTTTTCATGTAAAACATTCCCTTAATCTTAATATATATATATCTTTTGCTGGGGGTTGCGTGAGTTTTTACTTCATGCTTTAGCAGATTAGTTTCCTTGTCAAACTTACCGTATGCGCTGAAAATAAAATCAAAGTTAATCTTTTCTTGAAAATCAGCCATATAAGGAAGTATAGTGTTGGCATCACCAAAAAGGGGGCAATTGTTAGGAACATACTGTAATAGGTTTTGATGATACCAAATGTAATGTTCAATCCCCTAAGTCTCGATAGATAGGAAATATATATAAGTTCGACAAGTAAACTAAGAGCGAAAATACAACCGGGTAATTGAGCTCAACTCGGAAATTATTTAAGCTTAAGGTGAACTTGTTTGAACATCTTAGAAGTTTCGTGTTGTAAGCTTATAGATAGATCAGAAGAAGGCACGAGACATCACTGGAGGAATAAGGGTCTGCGAGACATCAACTAAGTCTCGAGACATAAGCAAAGTTCGAGAGATGGAATCTCTCGAAACATCAATCCAGTTCGAGACATGAGATCGAGACATCAAGTAGTCGAGACATCAATTTTTGGTCTCGATAGACTAGCACTTCTCCAATGAACTGAACGGCAGTTAACACGCATAGATAAAGTAATCTAAGTTTGGAGAAAAAGAATATCATGGAGATAAAATATTAAGGAGGTGCTGACAGAGTATTATGGGAAAATAGAACAGCCGGAAGTGGATGCCACGTTAGAACTCCACAACCAACGGATAAAAGATGCACCAATCAGAGGTCGGTCTTATTCCCTAAAACGAGGATCAATGGGAATATAAAAAGAGTAACTTTTACCAAAAGNTTCGGACTGCGAAAAACTGTAATTTCTGGACAGAAACTGTCAAAATCAATTTTGACAAAAATATTTTTTTGTAACAAAACTAGTGACGAAATTTTGGGATGTCACAACCATATTTGGATGAAATAAATTATTTTGAAAATACTATTTTGTAACAGAACTAAGAGGTGAACTTCGAGCTTTCCAGAACTCTAGTGAACTTCGACAGTATGTAATCAAAGCCCTACTCGATGACCTATCGAACCAGGTACCTGCCCAGCTTCAAACGCTTTTTGAAGGTATGTCCACTCTCCTTTCCCGTATGGATGATGCCAACAAGGGGGAAAATAAAGGGAATCAAGGATCAAGAGGGACATCAGCCAGCAAGAAAAGTGCAGCAAGTGAACCCTTAACCACTGGACCTCCTCCAAAAGTTCCAAAAATAATGAGCAAGGCAATGGAGGAAGCCAAGAGGCAGGAGTTTCTAAGGGTCCAGCGTACAATGGAAATGGAGAAGAGGAGAGAAGAAGACCGAGAAAGAAAAAGGAAGAGGCTAGAACAACAAACTGCAAAAGAGAAGAAGGACGAGCAGTTTATGAAAAACTATAAATCAGGGTTCAAAGAAGACACAACAGAATATCTCAATGGAATCATAGTAAGTCTTCTTGCCAAAACTGACCTATCTTCTCACAGCGGTCTCACTCCTCAAGAATGCATTGAATGGTGGAGAGATGGGGTAATCGAAGGTGATTTCATAGGTGAAGCCTTCATCAACTACCTTCATCTTGATGTATCGGATGAGTACCTAAATCTGGTAAACTCTAAAGACCCCATAAAGACACGAGCAGCTATCAACGAGAAGAGGAAAGCAGACAAGCAGTAAGCTCTCGTCGTCTACATGCATTCTCGATTATGTTGTTCTTTGCTTTCTTTTAACTTTTCTACTATGTTCTTTTTCATGTAAAACATTCCCTTAATCTTAATATATATATATCTTTTGCTGGGGGTTGCGTGAGTTTTTACTTCATGCTTTAGCAGATTAGTTTCCTTGTCAAACTTACCGTATGCGCTGAAAATAAAATCAAAGTTAATCTTTTCTTGAAAATCAGCCATATAAGGAAGTATAGTGTTGGCATCACCAAAAAGGGGGCAATTGTTAGGAACATACTGTAATAGGTTTTGATGATACCAAATGTAATGTTCAATCCCCTAAGTCTCGATAGATAGGAAATATATATAAGTTCGACAAGTAAACTAAGAGCGAAAATACAACCGGGTAATTGAGCTCAACTCGGAAATTATTTAAGCTTAAGGTGAACTTGTTTGAACATCTTAGAAGTTTCGTGTTGTAAGCTTATAGATAGATCAGAAGAAGGCACGAGACATCACTGGAGGAATAAGGGTCTGCGAGACATCAACTAAGTCTCGAGACATAAGCAAAGTTCGAGAGATGGAATCTCTCGAAACATCAATCCAGTTCGAGACATGAGATCGAGACATCAAGTAGTCGAGACATCAATTTTTGGTCTCGATAGACTAGCACTTCTCCAATGAACTGAACGGCAGTTAACACGCATAGATAAAGTAATCTAAGTTTGGAGAAAAAGAATATCATGGAGATAAAATATTAAGGAGGTGCTGACAGAGTATTATGGGAAAATAGAACAGCCGGAAGTGGATGCCACGTTAGAACTCCACAACCAACGGATAAAAGATGCACCAATCAGAGGTCGGTCTTATTCCCTAAAACGAGGATCAATGGGAATATAAAAAGAGTAACTTTTACCAAAAGNTAGTGACGAAATTTTGGGATGTCACAACCATATTTGGATGAAATAAATTATTTTGAAAATACTATTTTGTAACAGAACTAAGAGGTGAACTTCGAGCTTTCCAGAACTCTAGTGAACTTCGACAGTATGTAATCAAAGCCCTACTCGATGACCTATCGAACCAGGTACCTGCCCAGCTTCAAACGCTTTTTGAAGGTATGTCCACTCTCCTTTCCCGTATGGATGATGCCAACAAGGGGGAAAATAAAGGGAATCAAGGATCAAGAGGGACATCAGCCAGCAAGAAAAGTGCAGCAAGTGAACCCTTAACCACTGGACCTCCTCCAAAAGTTCCAAAAATAATGAGCAAGGCAATGGAGGAAGCCAAGAGGCAGGAGTTTCTAAGGGTCCAGCGTACAATGGAAATGGAGAAGAGGAGAGAAGAAGACCGAGAAAGAAAAAGGAAGAGGCTAGAACAACAAACTGCAAAAGAGAAGAAGGACGAGCAGTTTATGAAAAACTATAAATCAGGGTTCAAAGAAGACACAACAGAATATCTCAATGGAATCATAGTAAGTCTTCTTGCCAAAACTGACCTATCTTCTCACAGCGGTCTCACTCCTCAAGAATGCATTGAATGGTGGAGAGATGGGGTAATCGAAGGTGATTTCATAGGTGAAGCCTTCATCAACTACCTTCATCTTGATGTATCGGATGAGTACCTAAATCTGGTAAACTCTAAAGACCCCATAAAGACACGAGCAGCTATCAACGAGAAGAGGAAAGCAGACAAGCAGTAAGCTCTCGTCGTCTACATGCATTCTCGATTATGTTGTTCTTTGCTTTCTTTTAACTTTTCTACTATGTTCTTTTTCATGTAAAACATTCCCTTAATCTTAATATATATATATCTTTTGCTGGGGGTTGCGTGAGTTTTTACTTCATGCTTTAGCAGATTAGTTTCCTTGTCAAACTTACCGTATGCGCTGAAAATAAAATCAAAGTTAATCTTTTCTTGAAAATCAGCCATATAAGGAAGTATAGTGTTGGCATCACCAAAAAGGGGGCAATTGTTAGGAACATACTGTAATAGGTTTTGATGATACCAAATGTAATGTTCAATCCCCTAAGTCTCGATAGATAGGAAATATATATAAGTTCGACAAGTAAACTAAGAGCGAAAATACAACCGGGTAATTGAGCTCAACTCGGAAATTATTTAAGCTTAAGGTGAACTTGTTTGAACATCTTAGAAGTTTCGTGTTGTAAGCTTATAGATAGATCAGAAGAAGGCACGAGACATCACTGGAGGAATAAGGGTCTGCGAGACATCAACTAAGTCTCGAGACATAAGCAAAGTTCGAGAGATGGAATCTCTCGAAACATCAATCCAGTTCGAGACATGAGATCGAGACATCAAGTAGTCGAGACATCAATTTTTGGTCTCGATAGACTAGCACTTCTCCAATGAACTGAACGGCAGTTAACACGCATAGATAAAGTAATCTAAGTTTGGAGAAAAAGAATATCATGGAGATAAAATATTAAGGAGGTGCTGACAGAGTATTATGGGAAAATAGAACAGCCGGAAGTGGATGCCACGTTAGAACTCCACAACCAACGGATAAAAGATGCACCAATCAGAGGTCGGTCTTATTCCCTAAAACGAGGATCAATGGGAATATAAAAAGAGTAACTTTTACCAAAACGAGGATCAATGGGAATATAAAAAGAGTAACTTTTACCAAAAGAAGTAAGTGAAGTATGATAAAAAGAGTAACTTTTACCAAAAGAAGTAAGTGAAGTATGTACTCAAGATAGTGGAATATGGTATATTCATTACAAGACAAAAGGTTCAAGTTACAAGACCACCACTCCATGAAACATGCTAAATATATGCAAGTCCCATGATCGGCATGGGAGACAGATGCTAAATATATGCAAGTCCCATGATCGGCATGGGAGACAGATTTCAAACATATGCAAGTCCCATGATCGGCATGGGAGACAGATTTCAAACGTATGCAAGTCCCATGATCGGCATGGGAGACAGATTTCAAACGAAATAATTTTCCCTCCAAAGGAATTATTCCTCAACTCTCATATATAAGGACGTGAAGACACAAATTCAGAGAAGTTCGAAAAATTCAAGCTATCATAAGAGGTGTCTAGTTCAAACGTTCAAAAGTTCAAAAGTGCAAGTGCTTAATCTGGAATATCATACTTGATATTCATAACAGTGAGAAAACACATCTTAGTGTTTTGAGAGAGTTACAAAGCTTAAACTACTACACATCTAGAAGGTGACCAAAGCTGCACTACAAGGAAGATTATCCAACGAAAGCTTTTGGTCAGATTGGAGATTGTTACACTCAACCTGTGACAACCGGAACAACCTTGCTTTGGAGAAGGCAAGAAGAGGCGGAGTAACCTGGGAGCTGTCTTGTGAAGATCCTGAGGCTTGAGGCGGGCTTGGTGATCAAAGCTCAAGTGCTCGAGAGGTGGAGTAACAAGAAGTGGGGCGAAAAACCTGAGGCTTGAGGCGGGCTTCGTGATCAAAGCTCAAGCGCTCGATATTGTACTAAAAAGGGAAGTTTTAGTGCAATCCTTCTAGGGAGTTTCTAGAAGAAGAGTAGACGTAGGCGGGTTGGCCGAACCACTTAAAAATCTCTCTCGCATTTACTTTCTGTTTTTACCTCTCACTAACTATCTCTCGAACTGCACTGCATATAACCACACCTCTCGAACTAACTGAAACTCGTGCAAATTAAAAGGGGATAACTTTTCCGCTGCGCATAAAACTTTGTCTTCATCTTGTGAGGTATCGGACCTAAACATCCTAAGTCCAATACACACGAGAGGTCGAAAAAGATTTGCAAAAATCTTATACAAGTCTATTCACCCCCCCTCTAGACTTGTACCCCATCCCCTTGGGACCAACAGTCTTTGCCTTGGTTGTGAGAGAGAATGATTGACCGTATCATTTCTCTTAAACTCTTCGAGTCAATCACACTCTTGATTGCTCGGTCATAAAAGCTTGGCCCTTCCATGTTTCGACCTAAGATCCAGTCTTCGATTCTTCAAGTCTTCATTACTTCGCAGCTTTAACTCCTCGCATAGTTCACTCTTCGGTTTAAGTCTTCATGTCTTCGGTATATGAGACTCAAATCCTTAGAGATCAGAAAAAATACTAAGGATTCGGTTACCCTATAAGACTAAGATACAAAGCATAATCTATTCTAAAGTCTTACACAAAAGTTAGGGGTCTCCTCGGATAGTTTGGTATCATCAAAATCAATGACTCGGGGTTCCTAACCGAAAGAAGACTTTTATTCATAAGGAGTTTCATACATCATTACAAAAAGCAAAACTGACAAAAATTAAAGACAGAAAGGAAATTCTTCTTATTTTGAGCTTTCACAAGTCTTCTTCTTCTTCTCTTTTTCCCAAATTTCATGCTCTTTGAGTTGGATCATATCGTTGATTTCTTTCCTTGCTTTCACAGTGTCGAGTCCTTCAATCTTGAAAGCATATTTATGGTGTAGCCTCAGCATCAGATAATTTTGGACTACTTCACCAAGATTTTCTCCCTTTATAACTCCCCAGTCCCACCAAGCTATTAGTTCGGGAGCATTCATTCCATCGGAGAAACTTTGTTGCATGGCAGTCAAAATTTGAGCAATGCTATTCATTTTGGTTCGTCCTTCAGCTGCTTTGGTTATCTTGTTTGCTTCTTCAAGTTCCTTCATAACTTTCTCAAATCTCTTCTGTTCTTCCTGCTGAATTCGGAAGATCTCTTCGTCTTTCTTTCTTTGCTCAAAGATTCTTTCATTATGATCTCTCAAGAAGATCATTCTGTCCATGGGTTTCTTGTTGTTCCAGAAGGGTGGGATGTTGAATTCTTCATATTTCTTTCCAGATCCTTCTTTGTATGGAACATATTCAATCATTTCTCCATTAACTCTCCGAGTCATTTGCTTCGTTTCTTTGCCTTGTTTCTTTTACCTTTTAGAACTCGGTTCACCACCTGTAGGTTTATTTTGCGTTCTCTTCGGAGATGGTGAAGGAGATGGAGTTTTTCTAATATTCAGGATGGCCTTTCTTTGTCGTGAAATATCATCATTGTCCTGATCATCATTCCTTAGGACAATTTCCTTTCCTTTGCAAGTGTTCGGAGGCGTTCCTTCATCTTTTCCCCCTTGTTGGCATCATTGACTTCTATGAGAATATCCACCTTGTTGCTTAGACGATTGATGCATACTTGCAATTCTTTAAGAGTCCACTCGAACTCACAGACAAGGGAGGCTGTTGCATGTTGATTCCCGGAGACAGTTTCAAGCTTGGAGCAGGATAAGTCAAGACGTTCCTTAATGAAGGCATGTTTCGTAACCAGATCACGCTGTATTTTCGTGATTTCAGTTACCGAGTCCTTCAAGGATCCAAGAGAAATAAGATTCTCAGAGAACACATTATCGATCTTCTTCTCAAGAGCAGTAAGTCTTTCATCGGTGGTAGACTTAGAAGACTTCTTTTTCTGCCTTCTCACATCCTTCTTGATTTTAGTGATGGACTCGTTAAGAGATTTGAACTGTGCATCTTGAGTCCTCGCTAATCCCTGTATGGCATTTAACAGAGAAGTGAAAGCAGAAGAGGTATCAAGGATTACCTTAGAAGAGTCCGAGCTCTTGGATACGTCAGCAGATGGACCATGACTGTCCCTGGAAGGTGCTTCCATGTTTTCACCTTGAACTAGGACGAGTTCTTGTCCTTCGGTAAGATTTAAGCCATTTGAGTCGTCGATTGAAGATGATAAGTTTTCGGGACTTGCACTTTTAGATGCTTCCAGGTTTCCATCCGAAGTGTAGTCAGGAAAGACTTCTACCTCAACATCAACTAAATTAAGATCTGATGTAATCATTTTTTCATCAAGTAGCTGCAAGCCATCATGATTCGCACCTCGAGATGCTTCCATGGTTTCATCTCAGGCTGAACTAGGACTTAGCAGGATCTGTGCTTCCATGGATTCAGTGGGAGCAGACCTCGGCTCACCGGTATGGTGCTGATCAGATTCATCACTGGCACGAGTTATCTGTACTCCTGTGTTTGGAATGGTAACAGCTCGGGAAGAAGGAACATGATTTCCAGATGGATCATCGTTGTCATCATCATCATCATCCTTCTTATGATGTTGATCACGACATCTTTGATTTGGATTAGAGTCCGAATCCTCAGCATCATCTTCATTTTGTTGACGACTCGTACCAACATCGGGTCTAAGATCTCTTATCTCTGTTTGTGCTCGAGAGATGTTGTGGATTTTGGCAATCTGTATATCTTCTATCATAAGGCGTTCCCGAGGAGTTTGGTAGCCAACATTCAAATCCACAGATTTGCCAAACCGAGTAGTTCGTCCTTGTAATTTTTCAGCAAAAACTCGTTCAATTTCATCGGGCCGTGTGGTGTCAAAAACAGATCGTGTGCCCATCCAATCCAGTTCACATTCTTCTTCTTCGGCCATTTCGCTAATTGTACTTGCAATAACCCGAAGACTTGACATCCGCCATTCCTTCCAGTTGTTAATACGAGCAAGTTGTCGTGTCAGTATCTCCTCATGAGAAGATTCAGCAATCAATGCTTCGGCAGGAGGTATTTCAACCTCAGATTCCTCATATGTCAACTGTTGAGCCAAGGCTGCATCGGCATTAATCTGTTGAGTGACGGAGTCAGAATGGAGGATAAGTTGCTGAGTCAAATAAGTTGCTGAGCTGACTCAGGAATTTCAGATTCGGTTGTTGCAGGTGGAATCTCCTCAATCTGAATAGTTGACACACGTGGCCATTGCAAAAAGTGGTGTCGATGAATGTAATCAAGAGCGAGCATTATACGGGCCATGGAAGGTGACAAATGTTCTGTGATTTGTCGTTGAACTATCGCAGACATTGGTCGATAAGATTGATCACAGACTTCAACATCATCTCCCTCAGATTCATCCTCTATCATTGTTGATTCTGAACCTGACTCATTTCTTTCACGTGGCAAAGTGATAACCAGCTGTTGTGTTCTGGGCATGGGAGCATTGGGACTTTCAGGCTCAGTAATCAAAGGTTCGGGAGGTGGTAAAGATTCCAAGACAGATGGTACAGAGGGTGATTCGATTTGAGGGGTCGTTGGTTTCAATAGCCTAGTAAGAGGCATTTGATCGTCCTCATCACTATCTTCCCTGGAAAGATCAAGAGGAGGAGGAAGAACTCGGTGACAATCTTCAAGTTGAGCTTCCCTCGGTTCCTCTTCTGCTGGTAAGACAGTAGTTGATTGGGTTTCATGTTCCACTTCAACTTCGTCAATTTGATCAGTCCTTTGTTTCTTTTTCGGACGTTTAAGCTGTTTTGCCTTCCTCTTCTTAGTGACCTCTTTTGATGCCTTCGCCTCCTCCTCATGGGAGGATTCGGCTTGCTTCCCTTCAGTCTCGCGACCTTCAGAGACTTCGGTGAGATCCTTCTCATTCGAACCCTTAGATCATTTAGATTTGTGTTTCTTTGACTTCCTCTTCTGGGCAGCTTCCAAATTTCCTGCCTTGCGCTTCTTAGATGACTTTTCTGGCTCCTGCTCGAATGAGGATTCGGTGCGCTTTGAAGATTCAGCATGTTTGGAGGCTTTTGGTTTTGAGGGCTCGTGTTGAGTCTTTGGTTGGTGTGTAGAGCCTTCCGAACCATGACCTTTAGTCATCTCAGGTTCCCCTGTCCAACTGAGCTTTTGGACGATTTGGATTGTGATTTCTTCTGTTCATTTCTCAAGGCAGCTTCCAGTTCATCTGCCTTTCTCTTGAGGTAATTTGGTGGCTTTGAGGTCATGTGATAATGAGTTCTATGTAAGGAAGTTCCCATGCGCAACTTCACCTTCTTATCTCTCAGAATAGTACTAAGCATGAATCCATAGCCAAGAACTTTAACAATCCATTTGGTCGTAGGATTAACACCTGTTTGAACATTATCTACTAAAAAGTCAAATATCACCCTTGACCAATCAACGGGGTAATTTTCCAGAAGTGCACACAACAAATTCATAGTCCAGTTTCAGCATTTTTTTCTTCAAAATAGATGGAAAGGATGAGGGTTGAGAATGACCCTTCATCTTTTTCCACATCTTCTTTCTGCTATATTTCTTCTCAGAGCAGTCCGGATGGAAGCCATCCCCACAGATAGGAAAGTCAAAAACTCTCCTAATGTCTTCATGAGTGATCACAACCTCAGTACCATTAACTACTGAGTGGATTTCATGAATGCCATTTACAGTTTGTATTTCAGCATTAATGTAGAACTATGTCACATCAATGGGATACCAGGCTTTATGTTTGAAAGTAACAAACTTGTAAAGATTACCATCCTCAAGACACTTCACAACGTGATTTCCAAACTCTTTGTCGAGCACTTTATCAAGAAAACCGTCGACATCAAGCATCGAACCGGCTTTAACCATGCAATGGTTTGACTTCTGACCTTTAACAATGGTGGAGAGAACTTGAAAACTTCCACATCTTCACATGGACGGGTTATAATTTGTGGTGGTCTAAAGGGTTCTTGAGAGGCCGGTGTGTTTTCCGGCGAGAGTAAGGGTTTTGGCGGTGGCGCATGAGAATTAGCAGCCTCATCGGAAGATGAACTTGAACTTTCAGACGAAGAACTTGATCCAGATGACGACATGATTCTCAACTTTTGGTGTTTTTAGAGAGATTTAGGGTTAAGAGGGTAACGGTGCTTTTGGGAGGGTAAAAGGTAAAAAGTGAGAGCTACAAGAGGTTATATATGGTGAGAGATAATGGATCGGGTGGATCGGGTCATTTTGAAGAAAGTGGAGCGAATTTATGAACAAGAGACAAAAACCCTTAAATACCCTTTAATGAGGGGGCAAAAATGGCATAAAGCCGTAGTCGAGGTTTGTACTGATAAGGGTAGTTTCCCATAAGATGAAATAGCCATTTAATGAGGAGAGAGAAACGCACTCATTTTACCATCACATCTTGATGGCCCGTCCTTTCATGTCAGACAGTTTAGAGAAGTTGGAGCGCATGCATCGGCATTTTCTTCGAATAGGGTATCGACACGTGTATCATCACGATCCCACGTTCTCAAGTTGAACGGTCATTAGAGGGTTTGTCCAAGAAGCTTGTTCAACACGATACATTTGCAACCCTTCGATTATGAGTCGTGCATAGGAACTATTGAGAGTTAAAGATTCGGTAGCTCTATCCTTCGGTCAGTATGAATTTGGTCATCACATGTGCTTTGTGCTTTATCAATCTTCGGTACTGATAGAG
This sequence comes from Ipomoea triloba, assembly GCF_003576645.1. Lineage (NCBI taxonomy): Eukaryota > Viridiplantae > Streptophyta > Magnoliopsida > Solanales > Convolvulaceae > Ipomoea > Ipomoea triloba. Next base: position 10,023,874 of record NC_044918.1, read on the forward strand.
TTTTAGCCATTGAGTTTGTCATTCTTCGGTAAGATTTAACACTTCGGAAAAGAGAATGACAGATTATGCAATCAAAAGATAGTTCCATTCATTTGAAAGATAACAAGTGACATCCAAGATAACATACTAGACTGGCCAACCCAACCCTGATTTTGTTACAAGGCATGACAACTACTTTCTTGCCTTGCCTTTGCCCTTATTCTTTGCCTGCCTACTATTAGCAGTAGACATAAGGCTTTGTCCTTGGCTGCTCTCCGTGGTAGGAGGACTTGGAGCTGGTAGAGCACTTGGGGCAGTGTCAGGGATCCAAGATGGAGCCATAGGTCCATAACCAGGTTCATTTTCAAGCACCGAGGACTTGTCAGATACATCATCTGGCTCAAGCATCGCAAGATAGCGAAGATAGTCCTCGTCATAGTCTGCATTTACTGGCTGGTTCGGAGCCTGATCCTGTTGGTACCATCTTTGGATGTCATTCCAGGCATCATCTCCAGTATAGTTCATGGAGGGTGGAGGAGTTGGCCTTGGCACAAGGTCTGGATCCGGCCAGTAGGGTTCCTTGTTAGGTGGAGCTAAACCTCCAGAGTAGAAGCCTGGGACAGACATGGTAGGTGGCTTGGGCACGTAATCCTCAGAGTCCGAATCGGAGAGTTCTAGAGGATGTGCAGATGTGTCCCCTTGGAGAGGTTCTCCCTTTTCTTCTCTCAATTTGTTGAGTTTACTAGTTCCTTCTTTCAACAACAGCCGAAAAGAGAACCTTTTCTTGACGGGTTTCTCTTCAGAACATGCCTTCTTGCCTTTTCCCTTATCCATTCCTGCAAAATAGAAGACAACACAAAGGATTAGGTGTTAGGGTACCTCTCCCTTCCTCGGTTGTGATCTATTTATATAGAATATAACTTTGTATCCTTTGTCACAAAACTGACTTGTGCTTAAAAGATTGAACTTTAATCCTTCAACATAAGAAACTTCTTGGATGATTAAACCATTCTTCATAACATTTCCGGTGCCCATGGTTCGTCCACTTGAGTTCCCACCGAAAACTACTTTAGGACCATTCTTTGCTTTATAATTGCTCAATTCTGATTTATCTCCAGTCATGTGTCTCGAGCATCCGCTATCTACATACCAGATGCTCCTATTTTCCTGCATTCAAAGATTAAGTGTTTTTAGGTATCCATACCTTGGGTCCTTGGCGGTTAGCGGTGAGCTTGGGCATCCATGCATACCTAGAACTTGTAAGGTTCATCCTCGGTCCACGATACCCGTTAAACACGCGATAATCATAAGGGATAGCATAGTAGGCTTGAGGTGACTTCGGTGAATAAACCTTTTGAAGAGGAGGTGTTGGTTTATTCGTGTTGACTCTAGTGTATGAGGTCTGTTTATGTCTATGATGGAGCAGAAACTTTGCTCTTGTCATTGGCTCATAGTCCATAATCCAGTCCTCATCACTAGGATATAGAGTACCTTCTCCACCTCTATGCTTGCTAGGAAACTTTTTGAAATTCTTGACATTACTCGGGTAAGAGTTCAGTCCTCCCTGAGGCATACCCTTGCGTTGCTTCTGTGAGTAATGTAGCCTCTTATTGCCTTGGAATTTTCCTTTAGATTGGTTATTCCCAAGTGGTTGACCATTTGCGATATGACCGTGATGGTTCGGTACGCGAGGTCTATACCAAGGGGTCTGACGACTTCTCGGGTTACCGTTTTGGAAATTCCCTCTCGTAGGTTCCACAATACGTGTTTCAGTCGAATCATTAGATCGACTCGTTGATTGTGGTTCTATTCCATTTGTGGCGTTAATCACTGGCTCAAGATTTTCAGTTTGTCCTTGGACAAAGACAGAACTTAAACCTCCACTAGTAGAAGGATCAGTTGGTCGTGTTAAGAGAACATGTTGATAAGAGCTGGAGCCATAACCGAGTCCGGATCTACTCCCTGATGGTCTTTGATCATCTACCATTCGATCCATTAATCTGGATGAATTTGTAAATGTTGCAAGCACCGCACGCAAATTTTGCTCTCTATCATCCTTCGCTTTACACTCTTCCTCAAGAAGATGAACTTGCTTCTCAAGCTGGCTTATAGATTCAAGCATCTCAGCATTTTTGGACCTTAAGTCCTCGAGATCTTGTCTTTCTGCCAATAGCTTGGCATTCTCTTCTTTGAGTTTGAGGTGTGAATCCTCAATACCATCAAAACTCTTCATCATTCTTTCGAATGCTTCCCTAGGGTTTTCATGATATGTTGATTCGGAACTATAATTAGAAGAGTGGTTTTGTGAAGTTACCTCTTCTTCATCTGCCATAAGGCACAGCTCTTCATCTGAGTCCTCTTGACTGAAAAGACATAGTAGTCCTTTTTCATCCTCCGAACTGTCACTTTCTTAACTAGAGCTGGAAGTGCATGACTCGTCGTTCTTTTCTCCCGACTTATCTTCTACAGCTAGAGCCTTCCTTCGCCTATCATTCCTCAGGTTTTTGTTTGGCTCTTCGTCGGCATCATTTGATGCACTCTTCGGGTTGTGATAGTTTCCCGAATTCTTCTTGTAGTTGTGCTCGTCCTGATGCTTCTTGACGGTGGGATATGGACATTCCGCTTTGAAGTGTCCAGGTTTTTGGCAGTTATAACACAGCACTTGTATTTCATCCTTCTCATGTGTTCTGGATCCGCTAGCCTTGTTATTGCTTTGGTACTTCATTCTTCTCGTCTTGTCAGAGTTATCATAGGATTGATTCTTTCGCATGAATCTTTTGAACCTTCTCATGAACAAAGCAAGCTGATCGTCAGTGAAAAAATCAGATGAGGGGTTAGTATTCGACCTTGGTGTTGATGATGAAGGTTGATGATTTGCAACTAAGGCTATGTTTCTCGTTTCAGGTTCTTCATCATTTTGAGCTTCCTTCTCGAACTCGTACGCTTTCAGATCACTAAAGATCTGAGTAGTACTCGTTGTCTTGAGATCTCTATGATCACGCATAGCTACTACTTTCATTTCCCAGCTTTTGGGTAGTCCTCGGAGAATCTTCAAGCTTATCTCCTTTTGTGTTAGCTTTTTCTCGTCAAGATCATTGATTTCCATCAATAACTTTATGAACCGAGCTTCCATTTCAGTTATGGACTCCTTTGGATTGATTTTGAAGTCTTCAAACTTCTTCAAGGCAATCGTCAGCTTGTTCTCCTTTTCTTGTTCGTCTCCATCACCTATGAGCATAAGTACATCCCAGATGTCTTTAGCATTCTTGCACTTTCTTACTCTCGAGAACAATGATTCGTCCAATGCCTTGTAGAGTATATCCTTGGCTATATTGTCGAGATTTACTCGGGTTCTCTCTTCGGTAGTCAGCAAGGATTTCTCCTTTGGAATCATTTCTGGTGATGTCGAATCGGTAGCAACACGATTGGGGTTCACTTGTAGTATCTGGATGGGTCCATCAGTTATCACGTCCCACATCTCATCATGCATGGCAGACAAGTGAGCCTGCATGCGCACTTTCCAATCATCAAACTTGTCCAAGTTAAACATAAGAAAATGCCTATGATGTTCCATTTTAGACATAGTGCAAAGTTTGAAAATATTTTGATAAATTTTTCAAAAAGGATTACTAGGCAGTATACACAGAGTGTTCACCGTTCAAGGTAACTTGCTCTGATACCACTTGTTGGTCCCGGTGGTAGCGATGTGAGTCTAGAAGGGGGGGGGGGTTGAATAGACTCACAAGGGGTTTTTGAAAACTTTTTGTCTAAAGAGATAAACGCAGCGGTAAGAATATATCAAGTTTTATCTTCACTTTGCACTTAGGATTTTCTTGTAAAAGTCATTAAGTTTGAGTGATATATGCAATGCAATACGTAAAATAAATAAAGAGAGAGAGAGAGAGGGTTTTTATAGTGGTTCGGCTGTTAACTAAGCCTACTCCACTCTTATTCACAACACGTGAAGGTTTGCACTATATTCCCCGTTATAGTACAAATTCCGTTACAACAAGCTCCTTTGATCACTAAGCCCGGCAGCCTTGTTGTTGTAGGTTTTTCAACTTCTTCCAAGTTTACTCCGCCTCTTTCTACTTCACTTGTAGAGATGGTTGAAAGATTGTGATGATTCTCCAACTTGAAATTCTTGTGCTTTGCTTCCTTGATCAACTTCTTAATCACACAAGAACTTCTAAAGAGATCTGAATATCACTTGTAAGCTTATGAATATCACACAGAAAGTTTTTTCACTTGATAGACAATATTTCGCGTTTTTCAACCTTGTCAGAGTGAGATGGGACAAGGGTATTTATAGGTGAAATTTCATATCCGTTGGAGGGAAAATGAAATTCAAAACCTATTGTCCAGTGTGTAATATCCAATGGGTAGTGTTTTCTTCTTTTTCAGAATGTTAGTACTTTCTAGCCGTTTGTCCACTTTTGTGCAAGGACAATTTGTCTTTTGTCCCTCAAAAGGTGACAATCATTAAATGCTCTTTGGGATCGTTGCATAGGACCCAAAATGACATTCAGTTATACCCATTCTCAAGGCAGTGGATAAGACAACTTATCAGAGAATGTCTTTGCCTTGGTTGTGAGAGAGAATGATTGACCTTATCATTTCTCTTAAACTCCTTGAGTCAATCACACTCTTGATTGCTCGGTCATAAAAGCTTGGCCCTTCCATGTTTCGACCTAAGATCCCAGTCTTCGGCTCTTCAAGTCTTCATTACTTCGCAGCTTTAACTCCTCGCATAGTTCACTCTTCGGTTTAAGTCTTCATGTCTTCGGTATATGAGACTCAAATCCTTAGAGATCAGAAAAAATACTAAGGATTCGGTTACCCTATAAGACTAAGATACAAAGCATAATCTATTCTAAAGTCTTACACAAAAGTTAGGGGTCTCCTCGGATAGTTTGGTATCATCAAAATCAATGACTCGGGGTTCCTAACAATTATACTATTATTTTGTTATTACTCCCTCTGTCCCATTTTACCTGTCCTATTTACTATTCATTGGTCAAACCAACTCTTTCTTCATTGCTTATTTTCTTTAGTAATTTTTTATTATTTTTAAATTTAAATTTTTTTGTTTAATAGTACTTTTAGTGTAGTTTTTAAATATATAAATTTTATTATTAATGCTATACTTAATATTATGAAAAATTGGATTAAAAATAACTTCAGTCAAGGCTCGTTAAACGAATCAGACAACCAAAATGGGACGGAGGTAGTATATTATAATGTGTGAGAAAGTTGGATCACTTTTGAAAAGAATTAATATCAGTTTTGATCCTACGACTTTTGAGGTCTTATTACTTTTGGTGCACAACTTTAAATTTTTTCAATTTTGGTGCCTAACTTTGTTATTTTTATTAGTTTTAGTCCTTCTAGCTAAATTGACGGAAAAATGTTGCCGGATTTTATATTCTAAGGACAAAATTATTATCCCAATGAAAGATCTTCAATATCTAAACAAAAGAAAAATCATACGGAGTATTAAGAAAAAAAAAGTTTGTCAATCGTCGATGCTATAAATCCTATAGATCTCTATATAGTTTCAGCCTGTCTTCCCCATTATTTGCATTGATCAAACACTTATAAATATGATTTTACAGTGATTTTGTTTAGATATTCAAGATACTTCATTGAGATGACGATTTAACCCTTAAAAATATAAAATCCAGCAACATTTCGCCGTCAATTTGGCTAGAATGACCAAAACTGATAAAAATAACAAAGTTAGGCACCAAAATTGAAAAAATTTAAAGTTGTGCACCAAAATTGATAAAACTCAAAAGTCGTGGGACCAAAAGTGATATTAATTCCTTTGGAAAATGAGAAAGTAGTGTAAAAATGTAAAAAAGTTGGTGAAGGAATTATAAAATATGACGCTCTTTTAAAAGTGATAGAGTATTGTAAGATAAAGATAAAGATAGCGTAAGGTGGCAACAACATATTTGATAAGCAGCCAACGAGCATGGGGATCCACCATTAGACTCCATTGTCGACCACTTGGCAGCTATATATGGAGTAACCATAGTTTGCAGACCGAGAATGATACATGCCCATTTCTAGGCCATTTTTGTATCTAATCATAGCCTGCCACCATTCTTAATTAGACAGAGTGATACCCAAATAAATCTATTGCTCACCATGGATCTTTATCATTCTTCATTTCTTTGGGACCAAGAAAACATTATATAAACCTTCAAAAACAGTTGTAACAATGGTCACAAATTATATTATTCAATCTAAATTTAATATAAATAATTATTTAATATTTAATTTGAAATTAATATAGATTTAGATTAAGTCATACTAATAGAGTTTGACTCTTATTTCAAGGAAAACTTACCCAAAACTCTTTAACATGAAGTTGATACATAAATGCATCACTTGCACACTCGTTGATTGCTTCGTGGGGTAGCTCAGGTGGTCAACCAATCAACATTTAGTCTTGCTTCCCTCGGCAGGGTGAAGTTCGAACTCTATTGAAAACCTAAGGAGTCATTGGAGGACTTTGACTAATAAATCGTGGTGAAGATCTCTTGTGTGTAAAACTGTACTCACGACAGAGGAACCTAAAATATAATCACTAGACAACTTAGATTTACCTTCTTCATAGATCATGAGACCAATTTATAAATATAATTCAACAAAGGAGTCATTTCCATTTTTGGTCCTGTTATTGGGATATTGTCAATTTTAATCCACTTCATTAATTTTTGCCACATTGCCACCAATCTTATTTAGTCCTTACCATTTTTAGTCCACCGTTAAAATTTTCGTCAAATGATCGTCCAAAACAGGGGTATTTTTGGTCTTTTCATGCTTTGGTCACCTCTTTGACCCTTTGTAGTAGTTTTCCTTACACATTTTCATCCAATGAAGAGGTCCGGCGAAAGCCATGTGAGCCACATTACAAAGCCATGGCTTTCACCGGACCTCTTCATGGGATGAAAATGTGTAAGGAAAACCACTGCAAAGGGTAAAAGGGATTAAAGCATGAAAAGACCAAAATACTCCTATTTTGGACGGTTATTTGACAAAAATTTAACGATGGACTAAAAGTGGAAATGACTAAATAAGACTAGCCGCAATGTGGCAAAAATTAATAAAGTGGACTAAAATTGGCAATGCGCCAATAACAGTAGAACCAAAAATGAAAATGACTCATTGATTTATGTATTCAAAAAATAATAAATTTTTGATTTATCAATTTCATCAGTTATCAAATTTTTCACCAAATTACTAGCCCTACTTGGAAATTTGAATCCAAACAAAATGTCTAAACTGGGTAGTAACCCTTCCTTTGTTTGGAGGGAGGAGCTAGCATCTGGGAAACGCATGATGTAATGAGGAAAGCCATGTGATGGAAAATCCATCAATAGTTGAACTAATCCCTAACTTGCACAATGGATTTAATTATTTAGACAGATTAGAGGTTGCTATCCCCCAACTTAAGATCAGATCGGAGTTCTATTGTCGCATCCCTGATGGATGGCCCAAAATGGGATGAAGATATCTTAAGTAATCTGTTCGTTCGATCCTTGAGATCTCAAGCAAATCCTCAATATTCCGCTACCTCAACGATCAATTGTTGATATGCTCTACTGGTACTAGAACTAGGAGGAGGAAAAAGGTGAATATTCGGTGAAAAGTTACTATCATGCTCGATCAGCTAGCTAGAGCCTAGAGGGTGAATAGGGAAACAATAATCAAAGATGGGCGGGCTTGCGCGTGTGGAATTTCAATATCCTTGCCATTTTTCTGGTGTGCATGCTTTGCTTTGATTGTCTACCCACTCCACTGTACTGCCGCTGCTCTTATAATATGAAAAAAGTATCATGGACCTGTCCTCCTCCGGATTGTATCTACGGGATTCCAACTTGGAGAACATATTGCGTGCATACTTTCATTGAATGTGGGGTGACTACAAGTGCTTGCGCACTGTTAGAAATCTTCAAATTTCTGATCACTTTGGGTATCCACAGGCTGCTTCATCTCTGCATTCTTAAGTAGAGACAACTTACACTAATTAAATACGAAAAAAAAAATCTCTCTCACTCTTCATTACATATAGAAAAAGCCATCACAGTCAAGATAAAGCTGCAACTTGATGAAGTTCATCCACAAGCACAAACTTAAGCAATCTGTAATACACACTAATGTTTCAAAAAACACACAAGATGCCTAAGCTGGCTACAGTATTTATTCATTTGAATTTCGCAGAGGAGGATTAAATCCATCTGAGAGTGATTTGGGTGGGTAATATTATACATGAGTCAAAGGAAGCTTCTACTTGGGGTGTTTGAGCACTTAGCTCCTCTATAAAGGATCAATCAAAGCAAGAAATCACAATTCAAAAACATACATGCATAAACTCTCAGTATACAATAAACCAAAAAGAGGTGGAGTATTATAAGCTTTCAAGATTTAGAGAGAAAATTATGACTTTTTAAAGCAAAGACAAAGTAGTTTTCAAATACATTATAAATTACATAGATTTGGACATAGTAATGCAATTGTGGTTTACTTAAATATGTTTTGATATGGAGTTATAGAGTAGCAATCATTATTGCATGGACCATGGTCCACACAACTGTGTGGACCAAAAATAAAAAGTATATTATTTTTGTACTGAAGGTACATTATTTTTATACTGTAGGTACATTATTTTAGGGTAAATTATTTTTGTACTGAAGGTACATTATTTGATATATACTGTTTACAAAAATAATGTACTTTCAATATAAAAATAATGTACTTTTTGTTTTTGGTCCACACAGCTGTGTGGACCATGGTTCATGCAATAATTTGGAATAGAGTAGTAAGCCGTAAAGCCCAAGAGCATAATACAATTCAGCAACAATAAGATTTTTTTTTTTTTGGTAAATTTACAGGGTCTTTCTCTCCGTCCGTTTAACGGTCCAGGGTCCACCCACGTTTGCTCCTAGAGGCACAGGAGCATTACCCCATTCAATCGTTATACCCTGCACCACGGTGCACATAGCAATGTGCACTACGTACGTAAAACGACGTCGTTTTGGTGTTAGTAGACGTGGATGCGAATGACTCAAGGAATTCATTATCTATAATACACATAATCATTATCGATAATACACAGAACGTTCGTCTGGAATACACAGAATGTTTGCCCAGAATACACAGAATATTGACACAAAATATACCGATGTTAGTGGACCCGAATGACTCCAGGGAATTCATTATCTATAATACACATAATCATTATATAGAATACACAGAACATTTGTCTAGAATACACAGAATGTTTGCCCATAATACACAAAATATTGACGCAAAATACACAGAACTCATCCTCCTAAGATTCGAATGCACATACACATCACAACTTGTTTTAATAACATGAATACACATAATATTTACACAAAATACACAGAACTCATCCTCCTAAACATTCGAATGCACAAACACATCACAACATGTGTTACTTACATGAAATCACAACATGTGTTACTAACATGCATACAAATAACGGTTGCCTATAATACACAAAACGGTTGCCTAGAATACACAGAATGATTGTCTGGAATACACAGAATATTAACATAAATACACAGACTGGTCGAAACGGGAAACGTGATTTAAAAAAAAAAACAGACGATTAGTTTACAATGCTCAAAACGACGTCGTTTAGGTACGTGGTGCACATTGCTATGTGCACCATGGTGCACAGTATAATTTGCCTACCCCATTGGGTTAGCAACAATAAGATTACTTAGACATAAATGAGCTAATAATCAAATGCTTTTAGAGAAATAACTCAAATTACTAAAGCAAGAAACTACATTAAGAACTAAACTACATGGCAATCCATCACAATATCAGTAGTATATATAAAATATGGATAATAATTCGAATCAAAGAAAGGCCTGCTTCATCAAAATGGAAGGCCGAGCATCGTTCACCTCCGGCTTCCTCCAGCTCTTCTCTGTCTTTTCCTCGAAAGCGGGAACGGCCATTGCTGGGGCTTGCTGCTTCCAAAGCCCTTCTTTCTGAATGAAGAACCATTAACAAAGTAAACCATGGTGGCCTAAGAAACAAAGCCTTTCAAGAGACTGGAAATCAAAGTATACCACTATAAAGAAATTAACAATATAAAAAGGAATCGATTAAACCAGGAAGAGTACAATCTAAGAAAGAAAGCCTCACCATCGTTTCACTCTCTTCTATTCCCTTGATAAATCATTTCTCCGCAGCCTCAATCCCTTTTCTGCTACTTCTATTCTCTTACAGAATAACTATTGTGAGAACCCCCTATATGGAATAATACTCTATTTCATCAAAGTAACTTCCCAAAAGAGATCGAGTCAGTGACTTAAAATTTGTTACTCTTGCCGACATTCTCTAACTGGCACTTGACTCAAACCGCTTGCCTAAACCATGCAAGGGTGTCATTAGAATTCAAAATTCCCTTCCCCTTATATCCTACAACTTACTTGTGACTCTACAGAGCACCTGCAGCGGGCTAAGCAAATGGTGCTTTCTGAAGGGATCCATGAAACTAAGCATCTAGAATTCTATTGTTCAATCAATAAGCTATCAATATTAGGGAAGGGGCAGTTGTCATTACTCATTAGAATTTTATTGTTCAATCAATAAGGCATGCACACAGCTAGTAACCACAGTACTTATGTATCAGAATTATAGCTTTGTACACAAGATTGAAGAAATAAGCTTGCAATTAAAACTAAGCAGCATAACAACTTTTTATATTAATAAAACATTAGAACCACCATTTTTAAACAATACTTTGCACAAAACCATTGTAAAAACGCACAAGTAGATATCCAACCAATTACCAAGTGATAAGGATTTGACAACAGATACCTTCATGGCCAAACTCTCCTTTGCCACTACAAATCAAAAGATAATAGATTAGGTCATTTGGGAATAATTTTATAAGAAACTTCATGTTTTAGCACCAGCAACTTCATGTTCATTATCAAAAACATCATGGAAAACCATCACCCCCTATCCAACAATAAGGTAAGTGTATTCAAAACAGTGATTCCATTACATAATATCATTAGTGAAGAAAGAAAAGCCAATAAGGTGCTCCTGTGGAACACTACAAGTACTAATCTATTCCAGCACAAGATACCCAAATTTAAAGGCACCATCACCTCCCAACATTCAACAATCGAATAAGATTTAGGGATATTAAACTTTAAGATTTAGAGTTTAAGATTTAGAGTAATAGAACTAACTTGTAGCAGAGACAGCAACGTATGAAACAACAGCGACGGCGACGAGCGACGGTGAAGACCAGGCGTGCACTGCTGTGGGGGATGGAGTTGGTGGAGGAACGGCAATGGATTTTGTGCGATGGGGTTGCAGCACGAATGGCGACGCAGTTGCAGCAGGAACGATGACGTATTTAATTTGGTGAGCGAAGTTGTGAGCGATAAGAATGTTGAGCAGCAAGAAGAGTGTTGAGCGAAGTTGATCTTTTTCTTTCTTTTTATATATAAAGGTCTTTCCGACCACTTTTTGTGGTTGGAAAAGAAAAATCAATTCAAAAAATTCAAATTGCCCAAAAATTTTCAAACCATTTTTATTTGGTAGTTGGTATTCCCGACTGCTTCTGAAAAGTGGTCGGACATACCGACCACCAAAATAAAGGTGGTCGAAAATACCGACGTTTACCCATACTCCACAAAACGAAAAATTGAAAAAATGTCACTTTTTCCGACCATTTTTACAGTGGTCAGAAAATCGAACATTTCCAGCAGTGTTGGACCATAGTGGATTTAAATGGCTTTGGGAACTTTAAACTTGACAAAGTTGAATGAAGAGAAGAATTGATTAATGATTATGGTCTGTTGGTACATATGGGAGGCTAGAAATATGATATTATGGCAGAATCTCCTATTGAATCCCCAATCTATTGTTGAAGGAGCTCGAAGCATGCTATTTAATTGGTGAGAAAATCATATTAGATATAACCTCTGTGCTCATGACCTGTCACAGGCAGTGAGTAGATGTAAGAAACCTCAGGAAGGGCGGGTGAAGTTTAATGTGGATGGAGACTTCAACACAGTCCAAAAATGGATGGGGATAGGCTGTGTAATCCGAAATGAGGAAAGAGAATTCATGGCAGCAAAATGTATTCCGTGGAAAGGTAATTATTTAGTTAAAGAGGCTGAAGCTTTGGGAGTTAGCTAGAGAGGCTTGGGTAAACGGTAAGGAATTTGATTATGTTGCTTTGGGAGTTAGCTAGACCTAGAGAGGCTGAAGTTTTTGTAAGTTTCTTGAAAAGCAATGTTCTTCAAAATAAATTATTTTTTTAAAAAAAGGTTTATTTTTGAACGTTTTTGTGCATCATAGAAAAAGAAATTACTTAATACTTTAACATTGAGAATATAACATTGTCACACAATCTAAATATATTTAATTAATTAAAAAATGAAAAAATGAGAAGGAAAAAAAGCAAACCATTTCTTCACAGAATTATTGAAAGTACATTAATAAATTCAGGAACAGAATTATCCGGGGTGCCTATTAAATTAATGGACTACAATGTTTTAGTTTTTATTTTCAAGTAATTACTACATTACATTCATGTGCTGATCTTTCTAAAGTCTAATATAGGAAATCAACCGTACAGAGATTACACTGACCTGCAAATTCTTGCACTGATTCAATTCACTAGTGGTTCTTGGGATTACAGGGTTAAATCCTCAGAGTCACAGAATTACAGTCCTCTTTTTCACAGAATTTTCCATGTTACAGCATTTGGAGCAAGCACATTCTTCCTCATTTCTCCAAGAATCTGATATGCTTCTTTCTTCAACCCTAACTTGCAAGCACCATCAATGACAATGTTGTAATTCACATGGCACAGAGTAACCCCATAGTCTACCAACTCATATAAGAAGTTGTTGGTCCCGGTGGTAGCAATGTGAGTCTAGAAAAGGGGTTGAATAGACTCACAAGAAGTTTGTAAAAACTTTTTCAACTAAAGAGATAACGCAGCGGAAAGATTATATCAAGTTTTAGCTTAACTTTGCACTTAGGATATTCTTGTGAAGGTATTAAGTTTGAGTGATGTATGCAATGCAATACGTAAAATAAACAAAGAGAGAGAGAGAGAGGGTTTTATAGTGGTTCGGCTGTTAACTAAGCCTACTCCACTCTTCTTCACAACTCGTGAAGGTTTGCACAATCTCCGTTACAACAAGCTCCTTTTTGATCACTAAGCCCGGCAGCCTTGTTGTTGTAGGTTTTTTAACTTCTTCCAAGTTTACTCCGCCTCTTTCTACTTCACTTGTAGAGATGGTTGAATGGTTGTGATGATTCTCCAACTTGAAATTCTTGTGATTAGTTTCCTTGATCAGCTTCTTAATCACACAAGAACTTCTAAAGAAATCTGAATATCACTTGTAAGCTTATGAATATCACACTTAAAGTTTTTCACTTGATAGACAATATTTCGCGTATGTCAACCTTGTCAAAGTGAGATAGGACAAGGGTATTTATAGGTGGAATTTCATATCCGTTGGAGGGAAAATGAAATTCAAAACCTATTGTCCAGTGTGTAATATCCAATGGGTAGTGTTTTCTTCTTTTTCAGAATGTCAGTACTTTCTAGCCGTTTGTCCACTTTTGTGCAAGGACAATTTGTCTTTTGTCCCTCAAAAAGGTGACAATCATTAAATGCTCCTTGGGATCATTGCATAGGACCCAAAATGACATTCAGTTATACCCATTCTCAAGGCAGTAGATAAGACAACTTATCAGAGAATGTCTTTGCCTTGTTTGTGAGAGAAGAATGATTGACCTTATCATTTCTCTTAATCTCCTCGAGTCAATCACACTCTTGATTGCTCGGTCATAAAAGCTTGGCCCTTCCGTGTTTCGACCTAAGATACCAGTCTTCGGTTCTTCAAGTCTTCATTACTTCGCAGCTTCAACTCCTCGGATAGTTTACTCTTCGGTTTAAGTCTTCACGTCTTCGGTATATAAGACTTAGATCCTTAGTGATTCGAAAATACTAAGGATTCAGTTACCCTGTAAGACTAAGATACAAAGCATAAACTATTCTAAAGATAAACAAAAGTTAGGGGTCTCCTCGGATAGTTGGTATCATCAAAATCAACAACTCGGGGTTCCTAACAGAAATCACAGGCTTCTTCTACTCTTCCTGAGCGGTAGAGCCCTTTAAGAATGGCATAATACACATAGCTGTCGTGAACTCTTGATGGCCATACAATATCATCCCAAAAGCATTTAACTTCATCTATTCGCTTTGACTCAAATAACCCATCAATTATAATAGTGTAAGTTGTGCAATCAGCAGCAATGCCGTTGCTGATCATGCAGTTGAACATCTCCATGGCATCATCAACCCTATGCATCTTCAAGAGCCCATGGAGAATAGTGTTGCAGGTCACAACACCAGGAGTAATGTCGTTCATAGGCATTGTATTACGTAATAAATGTAGAGCTTCTTCATCCCTCCCAACTTCCAGCAAACCACCAACGACTGTCGTATAGGTCACTACATCAGGGGTACAAAACTTCCCACTCATCATATCTTGCAGCAATTTCAGAGCCTCTTCAATTCTTCCCATTTTGCAGAAACCATTGATCACGGTATTAAGGGTTATAAGATTAGGTTGGCATTGTGTTTGAAGCATGGTAACAAGTTTGTTCAGCAACTCGGTTGGATTATCAGTAAGACAAATAGCTCTCAGATATATATTGTAAATCGTAGTTCTATCTACAGCTTTCTTATTTAGCATGATATTGAGAACGTTCTTCGCCTTGTCAAGATCAGATACAAAACAAAGACTCTCTATCAAGAGATTGTAGGTGAACTCAGAGGGAGAGTATCCAAACTGAATCCCTTCTTCTAATAGTTGATAAGCCCTGACACAGTCACATTCTCTGCAAATTCCATGTACGATTGTATTATACGCTACTAAGCTTGGCTTGAATCCTCTCTTTTTCATTACATAAACAATTCTAGCACCCCCATTGTACCTCCCATACCTACAAAGTGAATCAATCATTTGACTATAAGCAAACTCTTCAACTACACACTTTCCTTGAGGCATATCTTCTGCAATCCTAAAAACTTCATGGAACAACCCTTCTCTACATAGACAATCAATCACGTTAGAAAATGCTGCAGTATTAACATGCATATCCTCCTCACCAATCATTACCTCCCAAAGATTCCCAATCAATGCTTTTCCCTTCTCAATGTCCCTCTTTCTAAGGACCCCGCGAATTAAAATACTGTAGGTAAATGCATTAGAACTCACTCCACGCTCAGACATTTCATCGAACAGATTCCAAGCGTCACCAATTTCCCCGACTCCACATTAACCATTGATCAGAGTCGTGTACGAAACAACATTGGGACAGTGCCCTTTGTTTCTCATTTCAAGGAACACCTGGTGCGCATCTCTAGGCCTTGATAAATCGCAAAATTGATCCATTAAACGGTTGTAGTTCATCAAAGAAGGTACAAACTCAGGTTCTTCGCGAAATAAAGCGCGAATAACATGCAGAGTTGATTCAAGGCTCCGCAAATCGAGCAAGCAAGCAATGATAACATTGCAAGTCCTCTCATTCACGTTAGAATGGGCGGAAATAGCAAGAAAGAACCGCCGCCCACCGGTGAGCTTCGGGGAAGCGGCGGGCATCACACAGAGCATGGATAACGCTACTAAGATTGAGGGAATCAGGGCAGTAACCGTAGAGACGAAGTTGATTGAAGAGGCGAAGAGCTTCTTCGACATTGCGGTCAAAAGTGCAGAGCTTATGGATTTTCCTAGTCCAGTAAGCTCTGTTTGTAACAGTGTGTTGATCAATTTCGAGTTCCCGTCCTTGTTGTTCTTCTTCTGCTTCTTTGAAATGGTTGGTGGTGTGGAAGTGCTGGGTTCGGAAGATGAATGGGAGTGGAGAGCTGGAAAGAGATCGAATGCAGCAGGCTATGGCGGATTGGATGGAAGACGATGTTGACGAGAATTTGTGAAAACACATTTGTGTCTGTTATTTTGCCTAAAAGGGATTGGTTTTGTACATTTAGTCACATTTATAGAAAAAAAGAAATTTTAACTAATTAAATGGTCAGAATATTTTTTTTCGTTTTCAAAAATAAAATGGTGAAATTTTTAAGTTTTTTTTTTTAATCAAATGGGTGGGGAAACCCAGAGGGAAAGGACCTACCCACACCAAATTTAACATAGGTGTTCGGAAAATCGGGTTAATTATTGTGATGGTCCAGGACCATGAATATAAAATACGTACATTTTTAATACATTAAAAGTATATTATTTGTGTACTGAATGTACATTATTAAATAGATAGTGATGGATATATTAGAAATGGCTCAATAATAGAGACCCAGGGTTCGGAAGTGCATAACTCGAGGCCCATAATGATGGGTGTACAACTCAAAGCCATTCATAATCGGTAGTGTTTTCTTCTTGCTAGCCGTCTACTTCGCCATCCTCAGCCTCGATCTGATCGCGAAAACCAATAGCGCCTAATTATTCGATCTCTCTGTGATACTGATCTTCCTCACCAGTGTCAAATCGCTTCTCATGGCAGCAATACCAATTAGATTCGACATTACGTGCATCCACAGAGCGTTCAGGGATCCGGAGTACCTACTTCTAAATGGTTTTGGATTATTCTCATTCATTAGCGGCACTGGATCCACGGCATCTGCTTGCATTCCCGGTGTACTTCCCAACGTCTCCCAAGTCTGATCCTTAGATGTCTAAAAGCTCAGTCACCTTCCCAACATCAAAGAGATTGTTGCTGTTGCGAAGGGTGGCGACTACCGACAGACGATCCGCACATCAGATAGTTGATGCTATAGAGAGTTTGGAAGGAACCGCTAGTGCGATCGACGCACTCAAGAAAGTCGCGAGGACGCTAGACAACCATAGTGACAAAAACTCCGCCGACAGCATCTTCTGGTCGTCGGATTGCCATTATGATCGCTGCATCGCCTGCTCCGTCTGCTAGAGGCATCGATCTCTCATTGTATCCTCTACCAAGCTCTTCGCCCACGCGGAAATTCCAGTACATTTCGTCATTTAGATTTCGGATTCGGGCACGGTGAATCTAGAGCCAGATTAACGAAATGCGTCAGAGGGTTACTGAACATCATGGCTCATAACCTCCATGTTCAGCTCGGTTTCATACTCAGTTCCGCTCCCGCAGAAGCCGTTGTCTACTCTAACGGCGATCAGCCGGTTTCTCACGATTTTGATTTAATTTGGCTGGGAGATTTTTACGCAGAGGAAGGGAGATAATTGTTGGTTGAGAAAGATCAGAGTGTGCGAGAGAATGAGAAATCATATTAGCTCGTGACTGAGAATCAGGATATTCGTTGCAGGGAGAAAAAACAAGCAATGTGAGATTGCCAGACTTAGAGAATCAGTGATGGCGAGAAAGATCAACAGTCCATTCTCTCTCATAAACAAAAAATCAAACGGAGTCTGATCTGCTTATAAAAAATAACATAAAATGTTGTTTGTTGTATACATTCTCTAACCATAGCCGCCGACAAAGCAGGAGAGAGCTTTCAAAAACCCATGCATGTGTTTGTGTAATAACAAGACTTGCGTGTATAGGGTGAAATGTCAAAAGATATTTGTATGATAAAACGGAAAGTCAGTGACTCCCCGAGTGTCGGTCTCGAAGGAAGGACGTGGAGGTGTGTCAAGTGTTCGGGAGTTTACTTGATTGGGTCATGCATTAGATTCGAGTGTGGAGTTGAGTGGATTGTGAGTGGAAAGAGTTCATTTGGTTTGGTTTGATTGCAAGAGAGTAGAGTAAAGTAAAAAGATTT
The DNA here is from genome assembly GCF_003576645.1 of Ipomoea triloba. Classification (NCBI taxonomy): domain Eukaryota; kingdom Viridiplantae; phylum Streptophyta; class Magnoliopsida; order Solanales; family Convolvulaceae; genus Ipomoea; species Ipomoea triloba. The sequence continues at coordinate 10,041,713 of NC_044918.1, forward strand.
GTAAATATGTAGAAGGGGGTAGGGATTGGATAGTGTTCATGTATGTTGCATTGTAGTGTGACTAAGGTAATGGATCGGGGAATGCTAGGATGTTGTCTATTCAAGAGTGTGTTGTCTTAGTCCTTTTCCACCCTTGTGTACTAAGGTTTCTTGACTAAGGAGTGCCTACCCACCCTTGTGTACTAAGGTTTCTTGACTAAGGAGTGCCTACAAGCACTTGTGTACTAAGGTTTCTTGACTAAGGAGTGCCTACAAGCATCCAAATACTAAGGTTTCTTGACTAAGGAGTGCCTACAAGCATCCAAAGCTCTAAGTTTCTTGACTAAGGAGTGCCTACAAGCATCCAAAGCTCTAATAGGAATTTTATCAAACACATAAGCTACACACTATCCTATTGTTCTTTCAAGAAGTCCATAGGAACTATGATTGTGTAAAGCTTCAAATCCTAACTCTAATCAAAGACATGAAAGAGTCAAGAGCTCAATCTCTCATCTAAATTTGCCAGATCCAAACAAGATCTCATCAAAACAACAATCAATAGACAAGAATAGATAATCCATCAACACAAACACATAGACCCAAGATATAGAAATAAGATCATCACACTAGCAACATTCAATCACACAATCTAAATCCCTAGATTAAACTAGCCACTCATGATATGAAATTCAAGCAAAAGCTAATTTAATCCAAGAACAAGATAACTAAAATTATAGAAATGAAATAGAAATCACCTAGAGAGAAGAAGATCTTCAATCCAAGCTTGTTATCTTGCTACAATGGAGATTGATCTAATCTAAAAAACTAAGAAAAATGGAGAAAGTTCTCCAAAAGAAAAACTAAGAAAGGGAAAACTAAATTTCTTGGATCCTCCCCTGAAAATTCATCAAAGGGGTTTAAATAGTCTCCGAAATAGCAACCCTAGTAAAAATTCGTGCAGCACCGTCTCCACGCCATCCACACGTGTGTGAGTGTGCGTGGGAGGCTACTGGATTATTTCCACGCACGCTCACACGCGTGTGGACATCCAGTTTTGTCCTCCGGGGCTCCGTTCTTGCCTGGTTCGTTCTTTAAGCTCAACTTTTGCTCCTATTTGCTCCTGGGGCTCTTGTTTTACCTCTTTTAGGCTAAAAGTAGCTTCTGTGTGTCGGTTAGTGATTTTCAAGCATTTATAAGCATAATTCACCATGTAAGGATGCTATAAACATGATAAAACACCCTAATATGTGCTTGATTTAAGGGTATCTCGGAGGCTTATCAATGAGGAAGATCGCATGCTTCGCCCTCGCCGCCGCCGCGTTCATTAGTGTGGCTATGGCTCTTGAGGCTGTCGCCGCCACCACCACCCCTGCTGCTGCTACCCATGCACCAGGTCATGCTATAGCTAGCGATGCCTACGCTACGTTGCCCATCGTCGGATCTGTGTTCGGAGCTTCTCTCTTCTTCTTCGTCAGCTTCCTACTTGTAGTGAGCCGATTGGGTCGGAGGATGCTCTCGAATAAAGAAACAGATATGGACGAAAATGGGGTTTTCCTACTTTGATCACCAACTTACAAAGCTGAGTTCTTTTAATTTCAAACCAGAACTTTGGGAGATCAAACCACATGCCTATCCCTCCTGAAGAGTGGAGGTGTCCAATCTCATTGCAGCTAATGTTTGACCCAGTGATTATTCCTTCTGGGCAAACATATGAAAGGGCTTGTATTGAGAAGTGGTTTATTGATGGGCACAACACATACCTAAAACTCAAAAGGAGATTCATCATCTTGGTTTGACTTCTAATTACTATGTCAAAGGTTTGGTTGCTAGTTGATGTGAACACAATGGAGTTCCCATGGGACCTTGAGATATTCTTCCTGAGATCATAAATGCAAATCTGCCTGTGGGGTAAAACAAAAAGAGAAACAGAACAACATTGTTTTGTTATTTTTCCTTATCATGGCTATTATTATTATTATTATTATCATTTTTATTTTTTTTGAAGGTATTATTATCATTTTTATAATTATAATAATAATAATAATAATAATAATAGTTATTATTATTATTATTATTTATTCTCCCCAGTGGCGTTGTGAGGTCCGACCTCACCTAACTCTAGGCAGAGTAATCAATACATGGTCACGGTCGTGCGCGCCGGCCTTGACCTTGGCATTCTCTAGTGGTGGTACAGGGCTACCCCGCTCACTACCTGACAGAAGAGCCTATTATTAGCTTATTGCATGTAAGGTGGTANTGTGTACTAAGGTTTCTTGACTAAGGAGTGCCTACAAGCATCCAAAGCTCTAATAGGAATTTTATCAAACACATAAGCTACACACTATCCTATTGTTCTTTCAAGAAGTCCATAGGAACTATGATTGTGTAAAGCTTCAAATCCTAACTCTAATCAAAGACATGAAAGAGTCAAGAGCTCAATCTCTCATCTAAATTTGCCAGATCCAAACAAGATCTCATCAAAACAACAATCAATAGACAAGAATAGATAATCCATCAACACAAACACATAGACCCAAGATATAGAAATAAGATCATCACACTAGCAACATTCAATCACACAATCTAAATCCCTAGATTAAACTAGCCACTCATGATATGAAATTCAAGCAAAAGCTAATTTAATCCAAGAACAAGATAACTAAAATTATAGAAATGAAATAGAAATCACCTAGAGAGAAGAAGATCTTCAATCCAAGCTTGTTATCTTGCTACAATGGAGATTGATCTAATCTAAAAAACTAAGAAAAATGGAGAAAGTTCTCCAAAAGAAAAACTAAGAAAGGGAAAACTAAATTTCTTGGATCCTCCCCTGAAAATTCATCAAAGGGGTTTAAATAGTCTCCGAAATAGCAACCCTAGTAAAAATTCGTGCAGCACCGTCTCCACGCCATCCACACGTGTGTGAGTGTGCGTGGGAGGCTACTGGATTATTTCCACGCACGCTCACACGCGTGTGGACATCCAGTTTTGTCCTCCGGGGCTCCGTTCTTGCCTGGTTCGTTCTTTAAGCTCAACTTTTGCTCCTATTTGCTCCTGGGGCTCTTGTTTTACCTCTTTTAGGCTAAAAGTAGCTTCTGTGTGTCGGTTAGTGATTTTCAAGCATTTATAAGCATAATTCACCATGTAAGGATGCTATAAACATGATAAAACACCCTAATATGTGCTTGATTTAAGGGTATCTCGGAGGCTTATCAATGAGGAAGATCGCATGCTTCGCCCTCGCCGCCGCCGCGTTCATTAGTGTGGCTATGGCTCTTGAGGCTGTCGCCGCCACCACCACCCCTGCTGCTGCTACCCATGCACCAGGTCATGCTATAGCTAGCGATGCCTACGCTACGTTGCCCATCGTCGGATCTGTGTTCGGAGCTTCTCTCTTCTTCTTCGTCAGCTTCCTACTTGTAGTGAGCCGATTGGGTCGGAGGATGCTCTCGAATAAAGAAACAGATATGGACGAAAATGGGGTTTTCCTACTTTGATCACCAACTTACAAAGCTGAGTTCTTTTAATTTCAAACCAGAACTTTGGGAGATCAAACCACATGCCTATCCCTCCTGAAGAGTGGAGGTGTCCAATCTCATTGCAGCTAATGTTTGACCCAGTGATTATTCCTTCTGGGCAAACATATGAAAGGGCTTGTATTGAGAAGTGGTTTATTGATGGGCACAACACATACCTAAAACTCAAAAGGAGATTCATCATCTTGGTTTGACTTCTAATTACTATGTCAAAGGTTTGGTTGCTAGTTGATGTGAACACAATGGAGTTCCCATGGGACCTTGAGATATTCTTCCTGAGATCATAAATGCAAATCTGCCTGTGGGGTAAAACAAAAAGAGAAACAGAACAACATTGTTTTGTTATTTTTCCTTATCATGGCTATTATTATTATTATTATTATCATTTTTATTTTTTTTGAAGGTATTATTATCATTTTTATAATTATAATAATAATAATAATAATAATAATAGTTATTATTATTATTATTATTTATTCTCCCCAGTGGCGTTGTGAGGTCCGACCTCACCTAACTCTAGGCAGAGTAATCAATACATGGTCACGGTCGTGCGCGCCGGCCTTGACCTTGGCATTCTCTAGTGGTGGTACAGGGCTACCCCGCTCACTACCTGACAGAAGAGCCTATTATTAGCTTATTGCATGTAAGGTGGTACAACCCCTTAAGTTGCACTTCATAATAAAGTAGCAAAATTTCGCTATACTTATTTCTGACCTCCCAAAGAGGCCTCTGTGGCCGACCACTCGGTCAATATCTTAGCCCACCTCATTTAAGTGGCTAGTACCCCGAGGGCGATACGAGGTCTGACCTCGTCTATCGCCGAACGGGCAAGTATTTAAGTCTAAAAAAAAGAAATCAAAAGATTTTCGACTTAAAACGACTAAACTCCCTAGGGGCGATACGGGGTCCGACCTCGACTATTGCTGAATGGAAGAGTCCCTAGACGCAAGGCCAAATGGCATCGACATAGGACGACTAAAAGCCCTAGGGGCGATACGAGGTCCGACCTCGTATATCGCCGAATGGAAGAGTCTCTAGGTGTAAGACCGAATGGTCTCGGCTTAGAACAACTGACACCCTAAGGAGGGTACAAGGTTGGACCTTGCCTACCATCGAACGGTGTTAGGAATAAAATTGTAATAGTTTTGATTAGTCAAATTGTAATTTTAGAAATCCATTTTTAGAGTGTAGAGTTTAGACCTGGAAGACAAGTCATGACATTAGATTGGTTCGAATTATTGCATTATAGAATTCTTTTTGTCATGAGTCTTGTAAGTCATTTGCTTCCACTATACACATGAGTGTATATGATCCAATGGACAAGGCTAAATTATCATTGTCTAGAAGACACGAGTTTGAATCTTATTGAGAACATTTTGAACTATGGAGAGCAAGAAATGGAGCTAGTAGTATCACGGCTCAACTCCACGAAGAAAGTCAATTTTTGGTCTATGGAGGAACTTGTGGAGCAACCTATGGAGGAAGTCAAGGAAGGAAGTTCAAGATCCACTATCTCTACACCATACGCTACACAATACAAAGAAGGATCAAATACATTGTCTTACTGAATATAATCGAATGAGCTTAAACGGAGTAATAGTTAAAGACTTCAGCATATACTTATTGGTCTAGTGTTTGAATCTTATAAGTAACATTTTAGTCCTTATAGACTAAGCTTGGGAGCTACTTGACACAGCTGGATTTTTTGGAGAACAAGTCAAAGTCAAATGGTGAAGGGAGCTACTTATGGAGGAACTTTTGGTCAATGGAGCTACTTGGGGAGCAATTCTTGTTGACCTTAGCAAGACTACATGCGCGTGATTCATACTACATTTTTACACGCGTGAAAGCTAGTTTGGAGTACTATGGAGCATGCTACGGAGCAACTTGAAGTGCAACTTATACTTATTAGCCATTTTTGCATGGTTCATATTTATTCCAGTACGTGATGCCATGAACCAGAAGAAATCTCAAGGTGGTGATTTTCTGAAGATTATTGTTCATACTCAAGCAATAGCCACCCGGTAAATATTTTTGAAAGATCAACTTGCCCAAGATCAAATCAAGAATGCAACAAAGTCAAAAATATCAAGCTCTGAAGAATACAAAGTCTGCAATATCAAGCTCAGAAGGCAACAAAGTCAAAAATTGGAGGCTACAAGTTTCAAGAATCAATCAAGCCGTAAAAGAAGACTTTGTGAGCAATTTACAGAGGTAATTTGTCAAAAATTATCAGCGACATTAAATGAGCAGATCAAAATGGAGATCTTATCAGATCAAATTGGCAAGTTATCAGATCAACGGTATGGTCATTAAATGAGGAGGTATGGCCATCAAGATTATATTGGAATGACCAATCAGATCAAGTGAACGTTCAAAATTTGAATGTTCATAACGGGCAAATAATTCTTTGAATTATAAAAAGCCCAAGAAGACTTGAAGACAAAAACATAGAGGTAACGGTTGAGATCTCAGACGAGGAATACAGCACTACGAACCAAAAACGTGAAATACTACAAGTGGTGCTACTGAGCAGTGAATGCGATAAAAATACAAAGTGCTGAGATATTGAGCTATACACGAGAGGAATTCAAGTCTTAGAAAAGAAATCTTTATTTCTTTGAACAAAAGTTGTATCTCTACTGAGAGTATAAAGGAGTGTAGCTGGGTGCGAAACACTCGGGTGAACTAAGTGTAGCTTTGTGCGTAACACTTGGTTGGAACGTAGCTTTGTGCGTAGCGTTCGGGAACGTAGCTTTGTGCGTAGTGTTCGGGGAGCGTAGCTTTGTGCGTAGCGCTCGGGAGCTTAGTTTTGTGCGGAGAGCTCGTGGTTGAGTATAGCTTTGTGAGTAACACTCGGGAAGTGCTTGTGTAGCACTTGGAGTTTCACTATTGTATCTAGGTGATTGAAGATAGTGGAAATCTTCCTTGGAGTAGAAGGAAGAAGTGGAGTAGGAGAATTACACCATCTCCGAACCACTATAAATCTCTGTCTCTCATTTACTTTACTGCACTTTATATTTTTGCATGTTTAACTCACTAACCCTTTACGTACTGTGTTGATCATATCATCTGGGTTTGTGTGTTCCCACGTTCGCATGTGGTTCAAACTTTGCATACATATTCTTTGAGTTGTTTTAAGATATTCCAACGTAATGCATGTCAAGTATCTCTTCAGTTTTACGCAATTTAATTTTATAGCACTTTACCGTACGATATTCCGCTGCACATTTCAAGTTGAATTTATTCACTTGAAATCTCTATTGTTGAAGTGTTATAAAGTTTTTATTTGTTAGAAAAGTCTATTCACCCCCCCCCCTCTAGACTTTTCACCACCCTATCGGGACCAACAAGTGGTATTAGAGCGGTTGTCTATTGAGTCAATATTTGATTGCTAGACAGATCTCATAAAACTTCAAGATGAAGAGAGACTTAGCTCCGAACCTATTGTTTTCATTAGACAAATTTGATGATTGGAAAATACGTATGCAGGTCCATTTATCCGCGTTACACGATGAGATATGGGAAGTTATTACCGGTGGTCCGATCAAAATTCTTAAAGTCAATACCGCAACCGAATAGACGAGCACAACACCGTAAAGTATTCCTAAACCCAAAGAGGAATGGGGTCCTGAAGATAGACAACGAAATAACTTGGACAACATTGCCAAGGATATTTTATTCAAAGCTATCGACGATGCAACTTTCCCAAAGGTTCGAAAATGCAAAACCGCAAAAGAAGTTTGGGAAACACTAGTCAAAATGGGCGAAGGAGACGAGCAAGAAAAGGAAAACAAACTCACGATAGCATTAAAGAAATTTGAGGATTTCAAAATGCTGAATGGTGAGAGCATAGCCGAAATGGAAGCAAGATTCGTCAAAATCTTGGGAGAAATTGCTGATCTTGGAAAGGAGATTGATCAGAAGGAAATATCACTCAAAATCTTACGTGGATTACCGTCAAATTGGAACATGAAGGTCACAGCCATGCGAGACCATAGAGATCTCAAAACTCTTGCAACCGACAAGCTATTTAGTGATCTAAAAGCTTATGAGTTTGAGATGAAGACAAGAAAAGAAAAAGAACGCGAAGAAAGAAATACCGCACTAGTCACCGAACAACCGTCTACTTCGAGGTCAGTAGATAATAGTGATTTTTTATCTGACGACAATTTTTCTTTGTTTGTTAGGAAATTTAAGAAGTTCATGAGGAAAAAGAACAACAAAAATTTCCCTCAAGCCAGCACACCCAAATGGACGAAAAAGGAAGGTCCAGATGCAAACTTGTGTTACAATTGTAGAAAGCCAGGACACTTTATGGCAGAATGTCCTTATCCAAAAGTGAGCAAAAACCAAGGTGATAATGCTCAGGAGGACACCAAGGCAAAAGAAAGAAGATTCAAGAAAGACAAAAGGAAAGCATTAATTAGTGACCCACTTGAGTCAAGTGAAAGTGATGAGTCATCTAGTGGAGAAAGCGACACCTCAAAGGATGACAATGCTTTATTCTGCACGGATGCTTTAAGTAGTTCATCAACTCAAGATTTATGCTTAATGGCGCATGAAGTTGAAGAAGATGAGGTAACATCTAAATCTTTTGATTCTGCAAGTACTTCTTTTTCTAGAGAGTCCCTCTCTCAATTTATGAGAGATTGTCAGACCGTTATGGACACTCACTCTCAACTCGAAGAGCGCAATAAATTTTTGATTCTTGAAAAAGATGAAATAAATGAAAAATTGCAAAATTCTCTATCCGAGGTGAAAGAATTGAAGGCTAAAATTATTTACCTCCAAGAAGAGTGTAAATCAAGGGAAGTGAGAGAACACAACCTCAGGGGAGTAATAGCCACATTTACTCATTCATCCAAAATAATGGATAAAATGGTAAATATGCAGAAACCCTCAGGAGATAAAACCGGTTTAGGTTATGATCCATCGTGTTCTCAAGCCTCTCAGAAGTTGACCAATTCTACTACGACTTTAGATAATAAAGTACAAGTGGTGAAATTTGTTAAAGGTCAAGATTACACAGTGAGACAGGGAATTGGTTATCCAAAAATTGCCAAAAATAGCACTGTTGGGCCGAAGCCTTATTATCAACATATTTCGCCCAGTCAATTAAAAAGACAAAGTTTTGTTCCTTTAAGGAAATATTCCAATGAGTTTAGTGCACAGAAACAACATTTGAAAAAGGGAAGATTTTCGAATGGTGGCCCAGGGAGATTTTATTCCTCTGAGCAATATTGGTACAAAGAAATTAAACCATGGGTAAAATCAATGTTTAATTCCTTTAAAGTCTCTTTCCAAGTGCCCAAAAATCGAGTCAGTTTTCAAAACCGGGCACCGAAAGTCTTTTCCAAAATTAGTTATGATTATAAAGTCAACAATGGTTACAAATCACCTATTCTTGGTTCAGTAAGATTAAGGTGGATTTTGCTACCAAAAATTACTAACCCCCAAGGACCCAAGCAAAATTGGGTACCTAAAAATGTTTAATTTGTTTACAGGAAGTTTGGTACTTTGATAGTGGATGTTCGCATCACTTGACTGGAAATAAATCTAGTCTAGTGAATTTTAAGAATATCGAAGGACCAAAAGTAGTTTTTGGAGGAAAAGATCGATACAGCCAAACCAAAGGAATCAGAACAGTTGAACGTAACGGATTAAAAGTCGAAGACGTATCATACGTGGAAGGACTCAAATTCAATCTCTTCAGTACAAGTCAATTTTGTGACAAATGTTATTTAGTTGAATTTTTCAAAGACAGATGTCAAGTGAAAAACGAAACAACTGGAGAAATTGTACTACAAGGAACGAGAAAGAAGAACATGTACGTTGTTGATTGGTCTACAACAAAGGAATCAATATGCTTAGTTGCCAACAACACAAATGCTACATGCTGCGAATGACACAAGAAGCTGAATCATTTGAATTTTAAGACGATCAACAAACTCGCAGCAAATGATCTAGTCAAAGGACTACCCAAAATAGTTTACAAGAAAGATCAGATTTGCGATGCATGTCAAAGAGGAAAGCAAATCAAATCCTCATTCAAGTCAAAGACACAAGAATCATCATCAAGACCTCTTAGTCTACTGCACATGGATTTATTTGGTCCTGTAGACCAGTAAGTATGAGTGGTAAGAAATATACACTTGTTATTGTTGATGATTTTTCTAGGTACACATGGACTATATTTCTCAACAAGAAAAAACGAAGTTGAAAGGAAGCTACCGGAATTGTTGAAACAACTTCAAATCGAAAAGGAACTCAAAATAGCAAAAATACGTACGGATAGAGGTACAGAGTTCGTAAACGGCGTGATTCAAGACTACTGCAGCATGCAAGGAATTCTACATCAATTATCAGCTGCAAGAACACCACAACAAAATGGTGTTGCCGAAAGAAGAAACCGAACACTCAAAGAAGCCGCACAAGTAATGATTACGGCAGCCGATTTACCGAAACGGTTTTGGGCAGAAGCAATTAATACTGCTTGCTACACCCAGAATAAAAGTCTTATCAATAAGCTGCACAACAAAACACCATATGAATAATGGAAAGGAAGAAAACCTACCCTTAGCTATTTTCATTATTTTGGATGCAAATGTTTTATTCTAAATAATGGCAAAAGCTATCTGAAAACTTTTGATGAGCGTGCAGATGAAGCTATATTTCTTGGATATTCATCTACCAGCAAAGCATTCAGAGTATGGAATAAATCTACGATGGTGGTAGAAGAATCAATTCATGTCGTGTTCGACGAATCGTCAAAAGTCAAGGAAATTGATGATCCAAAAATTGGTAATAATGTTCCAAATAATTTTATTATTACTAATGAAGCTTCAAGAGACAATGTTTTACAGGGATTAAAAGATTTGGAAATTAAAGACTCCAATTTTGAGCAAAATGGCGCACCAGGCACAAAAATTGCAAGAAATGAAGTGGAAGTTGTAGAGCAAGTTGAAATGGAAGTTAATGATGGAGTGCAACCTTTAGAGGAAGTTGTGGAGGAAGTTGGAATTAGTGGTGGGACTCAAAGTGAACCCACTAACTTTCCCTCTCTCTCTACACGTGAGAATGAACCCACACTACAAGAAAAATCGCGATTCGCGATGGAAAATCGCAACGGAAACATTTCCGTCGTGATATTACGACGGAATTAAATTCTGTCGCAAATTAACGATGGAATCGCGACGGAAAATAATTCCGTTGCGAATTTTGGCGCAAATAGAAAATAAAGCCCGCGAAAACATGGCGCCAAAAATCTCGCGACCGAATTTGCGACCGATTTTAGTTTTGTCGTGAAATGGCGACGGAAATGGCGACGGAAGTGGCGGAAAAATTTGATCCATTGCTAGATGTAGCAATTTTTTGAAAATTAATAAATGTTGCGACGGAATTAATGACGGAATTTATTCCGTCGTAATATGATTTTTGTTTTTATATTACGAAACGACGTCTTTTAGTAGTTTTTTTTTTTTTTAATGAAAACTTGTTATATAAAAATTTATAAACCATAACCCTAATTGAAATTTCACTTCAGCCAACGCCTCCAACGCCAGACACCATTCCGCCCTCGCTATCGCTCACCATCGCTAAACACCATTTCTGCCTTCGCCGTCGACCAGTGGCAGTCCGAGACGGCGGCAACCCTCCTCGATGCTGAGTAGCAGCGGCGCCCTCCCTTCCTTCCCCTCTCCCTCTCGGTTAGCACCGACCATGGTCGGACTCCGTCCAAATGGCAGCAGCGACGGACAGAAACGGAGACCAGTTCGGCCATCGGTTCAGCGATGCCATTGCCCAGTTCTCTGACTGCCTCGCCTTCGTACAACGCGTAGCAGCAGCGAGCTCCGGCTACTAGCAGCGTCTGGTCGGCCACATCTGGTTGCGACAAAAAAATCCGGCGAGAAGATCTGCGACGGCGATGTACTGGGCAAGCAAGAATCCGGCGAGCTCCTAATCCTATTATTTTCTCAGGTAATGCGCTTCTTACCCTGGAATTGGTAATAATATGAGTTTTGTTCCTTTAATTTCTGAAATAGAATATTCTTGCTCACAACCTGTTTGTAAAAATTTGTCTATATGAGTGCACTCCATTTGCTGTTAAATATGCAAATTTATTCTTAAATTGAGAAACTAGCTTCATTTGGACTTATCTCTATATGTTCCTTTTCATATTCATTTGTTGGAACAGTAAAGAGATTTATTAGTTTTTCTTTCTCAAAAAACCAAAACATAATTGTTATTTGAATACCAGAAAGGAACATGCTAATGTGAATATAATTTAAATGAGTCAATTGGTTTACTTAGTATGTCAGTATGTATCCAATAATGCCAAAAAAACTTTATTTAAAAGATGAGAAATATTCATTTTGCTATGCCTAATCCAGTAAGTATTGAGCTTGTGGGTCATAACTCTTGCTTTTTTAACTTCATATATGAAGCAAAATGGATAAAAATATGTTTTGCGTGGTTGGTTGATAGGTTACTGACAGGAATTGACACACCCATTTTGCTAAATTTTAGTTATTTATTCATTTATGATCAATGTGAGAATTGAATAGACAGTATTTTTTATGTCATTAAGTTGTCTCACGACCATATATAATTTAAATTTTGCATTAGGGAGTAGTTACTTTAAATTTTTCGTCATTTAAAGTTTGCTGATTTTTCTTGAGTTAAGGTTTTATGATATATTGTGCTTTCATATAGGATTGGGAACCCTTCCCACTGCCGGAGAAGACCAAGGAAAACATTAAAAGAATAGTATTTACATTTTTTTAAAGTCAATGATTTATATTTTGTATGACATGATGCTTTACTTCTACTTCCAAATTATAACTGTATTGCTGCCCATTAATCTGCACTAAGTTTCCTTATATTAGTTGTATTGGAAACTTGACTTTCTTTTTAGTGTGCAAGCTTCCTAGGTTAAGAGCTAGTTGTGGCTTTGAGCTGCAATTACTTATTCTTGTAGTTTTGATAAAAATTAATCTTTCCCTTTAATTCACATTCTTATAGATGATTTATTATTTCATTTATTTATTTGTTTTTTTTTTTGTGAAGGACAGACTTATAATGAAGTTCAGCATTGCTTTCTAATAGTTGGTTCGCTGTACCCTGAGGATTTGTTTTTGTTCCTTCTCAATGTAGGTTTGTTCCATACTTGAATTAGTTTATGGATCTAGTTACTAAGATTTTTAATTTTTTTATTATAAATCTCTTATTGTGCATGAGTATATACCAAGGAGTTTACTATTCCTATTACATTCCAGAGAAACATAGCAGAGAAAAGAATCTCTTGACCAGCAGTGAATATCCAAGAAGAAACGACAGTTAGGTAATGTTTCCCATCTGCAATATGAATTTTAATACTTATATTATGTTTCAGCAGTAAGGTGTTTTTCTACTAATGTTTGTCCACCAAGTAGAAAATGTGTGTATACAAATGCTGTAGGGCTTCTTCTTAGTAACTTTAGTCTGCATCTGATCTGTTTGTTGATATTGGTGGTTAGTTGGTGACATTGTTATAAGGAGAAGTAGTAAATGTGTGTGTGATGTATTACTTAGTCTTGTGTGTTTGCCTGCTGGTCAAGAATATGATTGGGGCATCAAGGTAGAGTGCTAGTTCTTTAAATTTGATCCCTGGTTGTTATTTCTGATTATTTGTACCTTATCAAAATGTCTGAAACTCATTTTTCTGTTACATAAAATCACAATTTAGCCTCTAATTCTTCTGTTACATAAAACGAATTTAATTGTCTTTGTTTTTTATATTGCAGATTTGAGAATGAATTCATTGTTGCTGGTGGAAAAGGTGAACCTGCTGAAGTAATGTCTGAATATGGTTTCAAGTAATTTTGGAAATGTAATTTCTTAGTGTTTGTATTGACTATTGAGAATTACAGTTTGTAAAAAAGAATGTCTTTGTTAGTAATTCAGACTATTATATTTTTGTTTAGACTTGAATTGGCTAGTATTACTTACTAAATGTAAATGTAGATTGATAATGTTATTTTGGAATTGTAATTTCTTAGTGTTTGTATTGACTATTGAGAATTACATGAGAATTACTGTTTGTAAAAAAGAATATTGTGTTTTTTTTTTGTTTTTTTTTTTAAATTTTTTAAGAGTATCCGCGACTGTTGTACAAAGAACAATCGCGGATACCCTAATTTTTTTTTAAATATTTTGTTGCCAAATTGCGACGGAATTACGACGGAATTATTCCGTCGCAAGATTTCGCGACGGAATGGTAACACCCCAATTTTCACATCTTAAATTTATTACAAAATCACTAATAATATATTGCGGAAGCTTATATATCTAACCAAAAGAAAATGGGTCTTACCGCCACGTTTAGGTATCTTTCCTATACCCAAATGCTAAGGCTAAACTTACAACATCAAATAACAATCCACAGTCTAACTTACTACATATGGAAATAATCAATACAACTGGGTATTTCTCAAAATGCTAAAACTTCCAGAATGTTCACCTGCAAAAATCATTTTAACACAAAAACAAAGGGGTGCATATCCCAAAATTAGCATAAGCTAAGTAAGTTTCATTTCACCCCGTAAAATATAGCCTTGGATTTTATATTTTCAAAATCTCATCTTCTTTTCCAAAATCGTATATATATAATTTATTTCATAATCTTTCATAATAATATACTTTTCCAAAATAATGTGGAGATATAATTTTCTTCCAAAAATAACATATTTGTCAAGGAGGATTAAATACATAGTGGAGGGTCTTTAAGCTCTCTACATAACCACCACTAGGCATCATAAGTCAAACCAAAATCAAATTGGGGGGTTCAACCCACACCAATACTCAAATTTCATAATTCATAAACCAAATTGGGGGATTCAACCCACACCAATATCAGTCAAATAATTTTTTATAATGAATATAATTCCAATAGGTAAGTTGTGAGATTTCCGGCTCACACCGGCACCAAACATCATTATCCTCCAAGACCAAATATGTACATATAATTTCCAAAAATATATCATTTCTTCATAAATCGATTTTCTCCAATATTTCTCAAATAATATATTTTTCTCCACGTATAAATTCATAAAATAATTTCATAGTATGGATATATATATATATATATATCATCAAAATTTTCCAAGCCAAGTATTTACTCAACACACAGGTTTGACCCGTAAAAAAAATCAATTCTTGATATTTCAAGAATCATCATACACAATATGCAAATGTACTTGTGATCACATGGACATTATAATGCACATAAGTTTGCAAAACACATAACTTTCATAGCATATCATAGTCATATACGAATATACATATATATGGGGTAAATAATAATTTTAGTGAACAAGAAATCTTACCCGTGTAGACCAAAATCTTTTCAAAAGAAACTGCCCAAAACATTCAAACTTAGGTTGGGATTCAAACACCTCCCCTCTCACTCAAACCTTAAAGCCATTTCCATCAACCTATTGCCACCTTTGTGTTTAAAAACACATTCGAGTCTTAATATAGCTAAACTCAGAATGGTAATATTTTGCTATGAAAAACAAGAAAACTTACTTAATAACCAACACTTTCACTTCATCACTTCTTCTCCCACACTTTATTGATTTCTCTCCTCACTTCTCCTGATTTTTCTTCCCCACACAACCCATCTATTTATAGGCAAAAGGAAAAGGAAGACAAATCTTGAAGAGAAAGACATATGGGAAATCAAGCTTATATATTATCTCTTATAAGATAAGGATGAAAACATGTGGTATAGAAAGTGACACTTGTCACATTTTTGTGGTGGGTAAGGGAAAATATCTTTGGTTAGACTGTTATGGGTTAAAACAGATATAGTTACGGTAGAAAAATTAGAGAATTATAAATGGGCCAAAAAAAAATTGGGCTAAAGTTAGGTTCAGAACATTACGAAATAATCACATTTGGGCATAAGGATTTAAGTAGTAAAATAAAAAAAAAATAAGTTGACCCAATGCCCATAACAAAATAGTTAGATTTATATAAAATAATAATAATAATCCCTTTTTGAAAATATTTATTAAAATAATAATGTTAGGAAAATACGGGGTATTACAAGAAACGAATTCCATCGCGATTCCATCGCAAAACCCGTTTCGCGACGGAATTTGGCTGTTTCGCGACGAAAGAATTCTGTCGCGAATCGCGAATTTTCTTGTAGTGCCATTCTGTCACCCACTTCACTAAACAATTTTCAACCAGATTTGAGATGGCTCAAAAATCATCCATAAGATTTAATTATTGGAGATGTGCATGAAGGCGTGAAAACCATATCAGCAGCAAGAGACGCAATGTTCTCGTGTTTCCTATCTCAGATTGAACCCAAGGAGATAGATGAAGCTTTAAGTGATCCTAGTTGGATTGAAGCCATGCAAGAAGAGCTGAATCAATTCCAAAGAAATGACATATGGGGGCTTGTTCCAAGACCAGGCAATCACAATGTAATTGGTACAAAATGGGTCTTTCGGAACAAAGCAAACGAAGATTGCACCATTGTTAGGAATAAAGCGAGACTGGTCGCAAAAGGCTATTCGCAAGAAGAAGGAATAGATTTTGATGAGACTTTTGCTCCAGTGGCAAGATTAGAAGCAATCCGCATTTTCCTAGCATATGCAGCGTACAAGAATTTTACCGTCTACCAAATGGACATAAAAAGCGCATTTCTTAATGGCCTACTTGAAGAGGAAGTATATGTTGATCAACCACCCGGATTTGAGGTAAAAGGTGATGTTGACAAAGTCTATAAACTAAAGAAGGCATTATATGGGTTAAAATAAGCACCTCGAGCTTGGTACGATACCCTGTCAATGTTCTTAATTAGTTGTGGTTTTACCAAAGGACTAGTTGACAAACCTTATTTAGAATTCAAGAGAATAAACACATTTTATTAGTACAGATTTTTGTTGATGATATTATTTTTGGAAGTACTGATAAATCTTTATGTGAGAAATTTTCTATGCTCATGCAGAACAGGTTTGAAATGAGCATGATGGGTGAATTGAACTACTTCCTTGGACTACAAGTTAAACAAATGAAGGAAGGAATTTTCATAAATCAAGCCAAGTACACCAAGGATTTGATCAGAAAATTTGGCTTAGAAGGAAAAAGCTCAGTCAAAATTCCCATGAGTACAACACAACGATTAGATAAGGGTGACGAAGGAACGGACGTTGATCCAACGATCTACAGAGGAATGATTGGATATTTGCTATACCTCACTTCGAGTAGACCGGACATATCTTACTCAGTGGGTGTGTGTGCAAGATTTCAGTCAAAGTCGAAAAACAGTGATCTTGATGCTACGAAAAAATCATTCGATATCTCAAAGGAATGATCAATGTTGGATTATGGTATCCAAAGGAAGGTAATTTTTAACTAACCGGATATTCAGATGCAGATTTTGCAGGTTGCAAAGTTGATCGAAAAAGCACCTCCGGAACGTGCCAGTTCTTAGGGGAAGGTTAGTTTCATGGTTCAGTAAAAAACAAAACTCCATTGCAACAAGCATAGCCGAAGCCGAATATATCGCAGTAGGGAGTTGTTGTTCGCAAATTTTATGGATGAAGCAACAGTTGAAGGATTATGGAATTAATTGAGAGGACGTTAGTATTTTCTGTGACAATACTAGCGCGATTGCGATTTCACAAAATCCTGTACTTCGTTTAAGAACAAAGCACGTCGACGTACGACATCATTTTATCCGAGACCACGTCAAAAAGAAGGATTTAAGGATCGATCATATCCCTATAGAAAATCAAATTGCAGACATTCTCACAAAACCGTTGTGTGAATCTCGCTTCGCAACCTTAAGGCACGAAATGGGGATGATCGAAATCAGCTAAGTACTTTATTTTATGCCAAGTGTTTTATTTTATTCTATGTGGCGTGATTTTGTGATCTTAGCTGAGCTATATTTTTATTTGGTTTACATGTGTGTTTTACGTGTTGTATGCATAGCATGTGTGTATTTAATTTTCACCTGCTTGTGTTTTTACAGTGGTGAGTCACCCCCTACACGTGTGTTCATGCATGCAGTAGAAATGATTATGTTTCACCTGCTTCTTATCTCTTTAGATAAAATTGTTTTAGTTGGATTGTTTGGTAATTTTCGTGTGTCCCTACATGTCTGAACATTCTTTTATTTTGTTTTTAGCATATGATTGCTTTCATGAAATAAATTTTGTTGCATAGTTTTATTTTTGCATGGGACTATTCACGTGAATAATCTTGAGCTATCCCAGTCAATAAAATACCCGCCTTTTGACCAAGGTTGACCTATCATAGCCGAATCACCCTCTCAAAATTCCTAAAACACCCTTATTCGAACAAAGGAGAGGATTTTTAATAGAAGGGCATTGTGGTCATTTTACCTTTTTATAGCATTTATATATGATCCCTTCTCTCTCATTCCACCCAAACCCAAACCAAAACCCTTCATCTTCTACACCTCTCTCACGCACCTTCATAGCCAAAAGCTTCAAAAAAAATTCCAAAATCCTACTCCAAAATTCCTACCCACTCCAAATTAATTCCTAAAATGGATTCTACTCAACCCAACTCCCCCATTCAACACCAACCCTTTGAAATAAATCAACATGTCACCAAAGTTTCTCAAGGATATCTACTCGAAAATGTGGATTTTCTCAACAAAGCTAGAAACAAGGATTTTGCTCAAGCATTGCTCACGGGGATGGAACAAAGCAATCTCTTAAAGGTGTGCAGCTATCATTTTCAAGGAGTTTTTGTTAATGCATCTTTACAGTTTTTCGAGCATGCTTCACACGCGAATGGTGTGATTTCTTCTGTTGTTAATGATACTCCTGTGGAGATTGTTGCTGCTGATATTAGAGATGTTTATGGTTTTCCTGAAAATGCTTTACCTGTTGATGATATTATGTTTGATCAAAATGAGTTTTGGAAAATCGTTCGTGTGAGCGTGTTGAAAGTTGTACTGGATTTTTTTTGGATATAAGAGAGAGTTAAAGTGGGAGTTTGAGTTGCTGTCAGATGTGATCCAAAGATGTGTGTATCATCTGTTGGGAGGGATTGACAGACTGTCACTCAAGTATACCCGAGCTATGTATGCCGTGTTCAATGGAATCAGTGTTGATTGGAGTAGATCTATGTTTGAAAGGCTATGTCATTTTATAAAAGTTAAAGGTCACGTTGGATATGGCCTTTTAGTGTGTGAAATCCTAAGGAGGAAAGGTGTGAGACTTGGTGCAGTTAAGGGCATTTCTTGTGATAATTATGTACTCAGGAGAGACAAGAAAAGAAAGCCTAGGGAAGTAGTGTGTTTAACTCAAGGAAAAGGAAGTTCACAACCTAAAAGAGCTAATGTTGTTGATTTAAATCTACCGAGCCAAGGAGGAACCACTCTTGAAATTGTTGTTCGAGAAAATGCAGTTGACGGTGCACAGGCCGAAAGGAATGAGGCTAGAACTACCTTGAGTCAAGTTCTTGAAAGTGTAGGTTTAAACACTCCAAGTGAAGGCCTAACCCGTAGGGATGAAGAAGTAATCGAGGAAGAAGAAGAAGAAAATTTTCATGTTCACTTTGAGGTGCAGGCCGAGACAAGAGAGGAATTGCCAAATATTGAGAATATTGTGGAACCACCCATGGAGGATGTTAGAGAGCTACCCATAGAGGAAGTGTTGGAGCAACCTCGAGAGCAACCTAGGGAGCAACATGAGGAGCATGTTGTGGAGGAAATAGGAGTGCAAGTTGGTAGTTCGAGTGGTTCACAAAGTGATCTTTTGAAGACTCTACGGAGTGACTTGGAACAACACTTTGAACATATCAAAGATGGAATGGATGAATTCAATGAAAGGTTTGAGAGTTCTACCAAAGCCACCAACGATAAAATCCAAGCTCTAAGTGACAAGATGATTGAAATGGAAAAGAAAATTGCAAGAATTAGTCCGGTTATGAGGGATGAAATCACGGCATTGAAGGCAAAATGGAGCGTGAATATTCAAAGGGATAAGGCATCTATGGCCGAAATAATCCAAGCTCAAAAAGGTGAAGTTTCCATCTTGAAAGACATGTACACGCACCAAATGCAACAGTTGGAAGGTTTGAAGAAAATAGTTGACAATTTTTGCAAAATTCAAAATGAGGAAATCCAAAAGGTGAGGGAAGAAAATGCAACAATCTATGGCACTTGTGACTCATTAGTTGCATTGTTGCATGATATGGCCAAAGATCTCAAAGATCTCAAGGGAAAACAAGAAGAAAGCCTCTCTAAACCGTGAAATTCGGGTGCAACAAAAAGGAGATGCACACTTTTTCCTAAGAATTTTAGATGCTGCCAAAGCAGGGGGAAGAAGGGTTAATCAATTTGGCCAAGTTGGTTCCAGTTCGACCGCACCAACTCAGGGGGAACGTACACAGGGGGAAAGAGTAAAATCAACTTTTAAAACTTTTGCTAACCCCTCCGGAAATGTATTTTCTACATTTACAGTCCCAAGGCAGGCAAAGTCAACCAAGCGCACCCGTAATGACTAAACAAGAGCGTGCAGATCGAATGGTAGATTTATTTGCTGTTCACTTTGGAGTCACGCATTATGCCATTCTAGATCAAGAAGGGAGGAACCCAAGAGAATGCGCAAAATGGTATTTGCGAGATGTCTTTCCCGCAAATGATTTACGTGAGGCCGTAGGATGCTACAAAGTTGGTAGAGTATTCCAAAAATTCTACCACTTGGAAGACAAGAATGACTTTGATAAGCTAAGGAAAAGAATCAATAGTATGTTGGGTATTTAAATTTGTTCCTAGCTTACTTTATGATTGCAAGTTCATGATGATATTTTGACATATTGTGACACTGTAACACCCCGTACTTGGCTGTACCGAACAGCCGGAGTAGTTACCGCCACACCTAGACTAAACTCAATCACATACAGATAGGATTCATTCTAGATGCACAGGCTAAAGATAAGGAAACTGTACTATATCGTCATGACCAACATCACTTGATATACATTTTCATAGCATCAACAAAAGAGTAGCTAAACTAGCTACTAACATGTACCAAAGTTTAGTTACAGCCCACCAAGAGAGTTTGAGCTAGACCCGACCTCACTAGCCATCTTAGCACTAGCATGGCTACAAAAGATATATACACAAAAAGGCCAGACTTGACTTCCCACCCTAAGCACTATCTAGTCTAACGAGTGGTACACCGGGCCTGTATAGGTGCCCCAAACGAGGTGCCACTCACCCTCGAACCAGGTGATGTGGTCCAGAAAGTTGCAAGTATTGATATACATCATCCACTCGTCATGATACTCCGGGGGACTCGGGTCCCACGGGTAGAGATAGCGAACGACAAACTCGTGGGGATCACTCCCGGGTAAAACTTCTATGGGATAAAACCCATAGCTAGCCTGGATGACGTCTAGAGGACACAACGGGTTAACAGGGGCAAGCGACCAAACCGGTACCGCTGGTGAGACAGAAGTGGGCACAGGGTCGGGAGTACAAGTTTGCACTGGAGGGTCTGGAGCGTAGCCGGGGGCGAACGGGTCATCATCAGGTAGGTACTGTATGTAGTCATCGTAATCTAAGACCGGGAACTCAAACTCCGATGGATCGGAGTCCGCAGGGCTGCACGAGCCCACACTAGATTCCATCTGATAAAGGACACAATGAGGTGTAGTTAGCACGACGGCTAAGTAAGGAAATCCATTGTCACTCAAAAGTAAACAAAGGTTTCAAAAAAAAAACATAATACTCAGAAAACTGTAAACTTTACCCATAAGTTGCAATCTACCTGCAACCAGATTAACAACAAAGAAAGTATAGCATAGTATATGAATGACATCAGTACATAATACCTTCATTTCCGAGAATTCCATCATTTAATTCAAAATAGTGAGTTCAACAACACACACACTTTACTGTTCAGAACTCTTGACATTTTATTCTACGACCTAGTTACGGAGTAACTAGGTTTTCATAGTTAGTAAACATTACTTAGTTTCCCCCTGGATAAGTGCAAGGCATATTTGGAATATTTTCAAGAACCTCGGGCCGCGGAACTCACGCCTCCCGCAGGTCAAACATGTAATACCCCGTATTTTATTAACATTATCCTAAGGCGTTGACATTCCTAAGTTATGATCTTCAGATATTTCAAAAGAATTTTTATAAGTGAGTATAGTTTTTATTAAGTTGCGAACCTACGTACCGGTCACGAACCGTAAAATTTTTAAGGACGTATATACAGTTCGAATTTTCCTAGAAAATGGATTATTAAGCATGATACGATTACACGTGAGCTTCCGACTCAGTTCAGTGGAAAAATTAGACGAACTGTAAGAGTGAAATTTGCTACGGACTTCGTGACTATATTTCGCGAGATACCGAAAAATTCCCAAGTTTAGTGATTAATGACGGGATTATTTTTAGAATAATTTTGGTATTGAAATTTTCCCGAATTGAGTCATATTCTTCCGAACTTTTATCTGATTTAACCCCAAACTGGCAAATAGATATTTTTCTTCAAGAGCCACCATAGGATTGTGACAAGTGGCATCCCTTTTCACCACATGGTAATAATTAATTAATTAAAGGGGAGGAGTGTAGGATAAGCTAGCCATGAGGATTGAGCTCCAAGTCTTGCATTCACCCCCTTTGGCCGAAAATATTAAGGGAAAGGAGAGAGAAAATAGATCTCATCTTCATCTTCATTCTTTGTTCAAGAACTCCATAGCCAAGTTCTTCACCAAGTTCTTCCATCCTAGGTAAGACTTTGGATTTTATTCGGTTTAAAGGATTAGAATTCTTTCCAGAACTTATTGTAAGCTAAGAATTCTTGGAAATATTGTTGTTATGGTGAGAATTATTTAGGATCTTCGGTGGAAATTTGGAGGGGAGGATCACAACACTTTCTACGGTTTTAAAAGCTACTTGGGAGGTAAGGAATCCCTTAAGTTGGCTCAATCACTTGAATATAAACAATTGCTAGGAAATTACACGGTTAGGAATTTTTTACGTGATAATTATGTGCTATGTTATAGATCTAAAAGTTGGCTCAAATTCTCTACCTTGATTTTTGGTAAATTTACTAGGCATGTCCATAGCTAATTTATGCATGTATATGTTGTATTTATGCCCATATAGGCTTATACTTGTGAAAATAGTGAAAAGAAATAAGGATAGTCTCTGGCAGTAACTTCCGAGATTTACTGGGAAAAATCGGTAAGGTATTTTGATCCCATTTTTTTTAGACATGTAGTTCTATAAGTGTAGAACCCGCATATAAAATTTCATAATGATCGGAGTAGTATAAGTATGGTTTTCGAATTTTTTTCCAAAACTGGTCCAGAGAGAAAAACTCTGGACAGCACACTGCCAAGGGCAAAAATGTAATTTTCTGTGTTTATTCGTGGATCAAAATGACCAAAACTTTTTATGGACATCAAGTACTATAAGTTGGCATTCTACCATAAAAATTTCAAGTGAAAAAGAGTTCGGGAACTATTTTTACCGGCTCAATCTTTCGGACTGCGCCAAGCTGGAATTTTCTGAATTATGCTTAGTAGGATTATGGATGTGTTAATGATAATTGTGAGGTAGTTAGTGAGTTAATGGTGATAAAGTTAGGTAAAGATATTATTATGATGTGTATTGAGGAAATTGTCATATGGAAATGTTGAGATAAAGGTTGTATATGGTGAATCTTGAGAAAGTAGTTGTTGGATGTTTTTGGGTTATGGTTAGGCAATGACCTTACCTATTAGAATTTATATATATTTGGATGTACGATATCCTCAAGTTATGATCTAATGGTGTTGATCATAGTGGAAGTTGTTGAGGACGATAGTTAAGGATGTTGGTTGATTTTAAGTGTGAGATGGACATATGAAGTGTATCCAAAAATGTTTATGAAAACTTACGTTGAAAAACGTATGCTATTTTGATATAAAGGTTGTCAAAACCTTATTGTTTGAGAAAATGATGTTTGAAAATCCTTCGGGGGCTAAAGAGGTAGCCGATTTCAAATATTGGACTCATTGGTGAAATATGTCCAAAAGAAATGATTTGAGTAAGAAAAATTGAAGGAAGAATCATGTTTTCAAAACCGTAGTTTCTAAAGTAAGTTGAGGAGGACCTTGATTGACCCACGAGTGGCTTTAAGTGCCCTTGCCCAGTGGTCGTTATATTATATTGTTAGAGCGAAGTCTATTCGCCGTTATGTCGTCATGTTGGGATAAGGAGAGGTGCCCACGGGAAGGCTTGAGTGCCACGGCCCGGGGTTGGGATAAGGGAGGAACCTACGGGAGGGCTGGAGTGCTATGGCCCGAGGTTGTAGGCCTCACTCTTACTATATGAAACTAAGGAAGTTTTAAAAATGAGTAAAGAGTTACTCTGTAACGTCTTTGAGAAAGAAATGATTTTGTCTTACGAGACGAGTGGATTTTGATTCACTGAACGATATACTATTTTCCAAATGATTATGTTTTCAAACCTTTGTCTACTTTTGAGTGACATCGGATTTCCTTACTTAGCCGTCGCGCTAACTGCACTTCAATGTGTTTCTTATCAGTTGCAGATTAGTGTGGGCCCCTGTAGCCGATGAGCTCGGAATAGAAGGGAAGTACAGGTTGAGGTCTACTCTTTGATGTAGACAGGGATTGTTATTAATGTTGTAAGTTTAGCCTGTGCACTTAGAGTGGAGTTTGTCAAAGAGGTGATAGAATTCACTCTAGGTGTGGCGGTAGCACCCGGTTTTCTGTTGATATGATGTAAGCTTCCGCAGCGTTTTATTACGGATTTTGTAATAAATGTAAGAGTTGAAAGGCTCTCAATTTTCACTTAGTAATAGAGCGTCTCAAACTCTACTGTCCAAACAGGATTTCATGTCCTAAGCTCTGATACCACTTTGTAACACCCCGGACCTACCTTCCCGTACATCCGAGGCATTACCGCCACACCTAGAGAGAGAGTTCTATCATTCCGCGATAAACCTCACTGTAGATGCACAGGCTAAAGGAACTATTCTCATCACAATAATTACTCAACAGGTACTTAACACTTTCATACATAGCAACTGGTGAAGCTTCATTAAGCAAAGTATATAATGTTGCAAAAATACATACATAAGATTGACCCACGGGCCAAAATACCAACAAGGTTCCACCTAGACGCAACTGGTCATACCTAGCCATCACCGAGGCTACAAAAAAAAAATATATGTACACCAAAAAATTTCCCAAAGACTCCCAAAGATCCAACGTCTAGTCAAGCCTGCGATACACGGGGCCAGTGAACTCTCCCCAGACCAGGTGCCACTCCCCCTCATACCAGGTAATATGGTCCAAAAACCGAGAAGTGGTTATGACCATCGACCACTCCTCCCAAACATCCCGAGGGCTAGGGTCCCAAGGGTAGGGGTAGTGCACAATGAACTCCAGGGGATTGCTACCATCTAACGGCTCTATGGGGTAAAAGCCGTAAGCAGCCTGGACCTCATCCATAACCGGGCAAGAGACAAAAGGAGCCGACGGAGCCATAGGAGTATCTGGGTTGGTGGGAGCCTCGGGAGCATAACCAGGTGCGTATGGGTCTTCTCCCTCCATCATCTGTATGTAATCATCATAATCCATGCCCTGACACACATAATCCGGTGAACTTTCGGAGTTCACCGGGCTGCAAGAACTGACACTAGACGGCATCTGATAAGAACACAGTGAAGTGTAGTTAGCACAACGGCTAAGTAAGGATATCCATGGGTTATTCAAACTAAATAAAGGTTTTGTAAAAATTGTTACATAGAAACCCTATACCTTACTCATCTGCAAGATTCTACCTGCAACAGTCATAAATAGCAACTTGCATAGATTATGAGCACAATTCCATAACGTCTCATAACATTTTCCCTCTTGACAGGGTCATTTGATATTCATTTACATACTCAACAATATATTGCTAAACAATTAAACATACTAGTAAGTAGTATAAAACATAGGTCACATATCTTGCTTGTGATCACTTTAGTAGAAACATTTCCCTCATAATGATATGCTCATCACTTTTCACCTCTCAAAGAGAGAGATCACCCACAACCTTTGGGTACTTAAAAATTGTTACATCTCTCTTTCCCGAAGCTACGGAGTAACTACATTCGTATTTCGAAATTCCACTTAGTCCTAGATAGAAAGTGTGAGGCCTTTGGAGTTCTTTCTCCACTTTTGACCACTTGGATCGTTGAACTCGGGTTCAGTGGTCATCGCCCGGTCTAATACTGATCCCCTGGACTTATAGGAGCGTTGGAATGATTCCTAGCTAGCCTCACTAGGTTCATAAGAACGACACCTACCCGAACATAGAGTGACTATACTTAAGTGTGCACACCCCCGTAGGAGTACCTTTTCCTTCCGGGTGATATAGTACTCGCGAATAGACTTCGCCTACAGTATGACTGATCATACACATAATTACCATGCGGAATAGGCACTTTAAGCTCATCTTTATTCCGTGGTTAACAAGATCCTTCACCACTTTACTAGAACTAAGGTTTGAAAACATTTTCTATTCCTTTCCCTTTCTTGCTTTGAAAAAAAAATAGTTTGGACATACTTGGGTCAATGCCCATACTCGAAAGTTAATTCCCCTTTCAACCCATTTCAAAAATTCTCCTTTTCTTTTCAAAACATTTGAATGATCCACTAACATCATGTCACTAAGGTAATTCAAGTGTAACTACTCTACACTTTCAACTCCACATTTATCACATAAGTCTTACATTTAACACATACATCTCAATGCATATGACATGTACATTTCCCAATTTCAACATATGCATAACACATAACATATATTTATTCTTTACAAACACATACTACCACTTCCTCATACTATTTATAAGTTCACCCATGTGTAACACAATCTTCATAGCACATATACCTAACTACATAGTATTACTCTTCTTACTAACAACATATATAATTATGGTTTATACATACCATATACTATACCCAAAAGGTGACATTTTATTAATACATACATACCCATATAGGTACATATATATTCGATTTTCATGTACATATACATAATACACCTATATAAATTATACATATATATATACTATACTACACGTATATAATATATATATATATATGCCTAATTCAAGTACATGCCTAATTCACATATAATATCTATATATTTATATATACTATACCACACGTACATACACATAATAGGTACATACTACATAATAGTATCTATATATATACTATACTACATTTACCCATAAATGTGTACATAATATTTATAATTATATATATACTTTGCACTACACGTACTTACATACTACATGTATTTACATAATACTTATAATTATATATATATACTACACGTATGTACATATTATATAAATCTAGGTACATAATAGTTATAATATATATATATACATCACACGTACATGCATTCTATATATATATATATAAATTGTGTACACATTTGAGTATATGTACGTATGGTACAAGATATATATATACATATTAACCTTCCAGGCCACGGCTCACAAGCCTCCCGTGAAGTCAAACATTTCAATAACTTCCGGGCCACGGCTCCCGCAGGCCTCCCGTAAAGTCAACATCTCAGCAACTTCCGGGCCACGGCTCACAAGCCTCCCGTAAAGTCAAACATTTCAATAACATCCGGGCCACGGCTCCCGCAGGCCTCCCGTAAAGTCAACATCTCAGTAACTTCCGGGCCACGGCTCACAAGCCTCCCATAAAGTCAAACATTTCAATAACTTCCGGGCCACGGCTCCCGCTGGCCTCCCGTAAAGTCAACATCTCAGTAACTTCCGGGCCACGGCTCACAAGCTTCCCGTAAAGTCAAACATTTCAATAACTTCCGGGCCACGGCTCCCGCTGGCCTCCCGTAAAGTCAACATCTCAGTAACTTCCGGGCCACGGCTCACAAGCCTCCCGTAAAGTCAAACATTTCAACAACTTCCGGGCCCCGGCTCGCAAACCTCCCGTAAAGTCAAACATTTCAACAACTTCTAGGCCCCAGCTCGCAAGCCTCCCGTAAAGTCAAACATTTCAACAACTTCCGGGCCACGGCTCCAGCAGGCCTCCCGTAAGTTAACAACTCAACAACATTATCCAGAAACTAAGGGTTTCAAAACATTCTTTCTTTCCTTGGGTTTAATTAGTATATTCACGCGATGACCCAAAACGGTCATTCTTATCCAAAATGTTTCCAAAATACACATATTTGTCAAAGACATTTCACCATGAAATTCCAAGTGACAAGGGTCACACTTGTTTCTTAAAAACACAAATATTCCCCATATTAGTGAACATAATTTACAAAATAATATTTGAGCTTTCAAAGATTGACTCGGTTGCCCATAGGCCTTCCAAACATCATAACATTCGGGAGAAAAAACATCGGGGGAAAGTTCAGTCGAAAACGGATCCGCGTCGCGCGGACTCGCGGTTGTCCGCAGCGACGGACGCAAGGCGGATGGACGTGGGACGCCGATGACGTGCGTCCACAGCCGCGTCCATTCGATTTTGCCAACTTCGGGCAGCGAAACTAGGTTGTAACGCCCCGATTTCTCCACTATTTTCACGAGTATAAGCCTATATGAACATAAACACACCATGTACATGCATAAATTAACTATGAACATGCATACAAAAATTACCAA
This sequence comes from Ipomoea triloba, assembly GCF_003576645.1. Lineage (NCBI taxonomy): Eukaryota > Viridiplantae > Streptophyta > Magnoliopsida > Solanales > Convolvulaceae > Ipomoea > Ipomoea triloba. Next base: position 10,069,938 of record NC_044918.1, read on the forward strand.
ACAATAAAGCGTAGTTTCTTTGAGCCAACTTGTAGATCCATAACTTAGCACATAACTTTCACATAAAATTCCTAGTCACATAATTTACTAGCATTTGTTCACCTTCAAGTGACTAAACCAACTTAAGGGATTCCTTACCTCCCAAGTAGATTTTTAAAACCGTAGAAAGATGGTGATCTTCTCCTTCAAACCTTTCACCGAAGATCCTAAACAAAATCACCATAATAACAACGTTTTCATGAACCCTTAGTTTAAACTTAAGTTCTAGGAAGGATTCTAGTCATATTAACCGAACAAACCAAAGTTTTTTACCTATTATGGAGCACTTGTGCTGAAGAGAAGGCTATGGAGTTCTTGGATCACAATGTAGAAGAATGAGATTTTCTTCCTCTTCTTTTCCCTTCTAATTTTCGAAAATGAGAGAGAGAGAGTGTGTGATGGGAAGTTGGCTTGAAGCTTAAGGTAACAAGTATGATCATCCCATACTTCTTATGACAATTCATTATTTAATTACCATGTGGTAATAAGGGTGACACTTGTCGAATCCCCATGGTAGATCTTGAAGAGTAGAATTTATTTTGCCAGTTTGGGATTAAATCAGATAAAGGTTCGGAGGATTATAACTTAATTCGGGAAAATTCTAACACCAAAATTATTCTAAAAATAATCCCGTCATTAACCACTAAAATTGGAAATTTTTCGGTATCTCGCGAAATACAGGTACAAAGGTCCATAACAATTTCACTCTTACAGTCCGTTTAAATTTCTCTTGAACTAAGTAGGAAGTTCAGGCTTAATCGTATCGTACTCAATAATCCACTTTCTAGGAAAATTCGAACTGTATATAAATCCTTAAAAATTTTCGGTTCGTGACCAGTACGTAGATCGCAGCTTATTAATAACTTAGTCTAAAAAAAAATTCTTTTGAAGTACCAAGAGATCTTCTCATAAATGTCATTGCCTAAAAAAAAATTTCGAACCCTAACTTTGTCGGAATAACTGAGGGGTTACAGTCTTCCCCCCTTAAAATAGTTTTGTAATACCCCGTATTTTCCTAACATTATTATTTTATCCTAAGGCGTTGACATTCCTAAGTTATGATCTTCAGATATTTCAAAAGAATTTTTATAAGTGAGTATAGTTGTTATTAAGCTGCGATCGAACGTCCCGGTCACGAACCGTAAAAATTTTAAGAGCTAGTATTCGGACCTGTTTGTCATAGGAAATGGATTTTTAGACACCATACTATTATTCTTGAATTTCCTATTTAATTAAATCAGCTCATAGCAGCGAAAATTTATTTTGATCGTACATCGCTAAATTTCGCGGTGTACCGAACCTAGCCCAATTTTGAGGGTTAGTCTGGAATAAATTTTTAGTTTCGGAAATTATTCTATCTGGATTATTTTCTACCGAAACTTTATCTGTTTGGACCCCAACTGATAAGTTGGAAGATATTTTATTATTATTTTTTTTTTCCAATCTTATCACATAAGATTGTGATGTAGTATAAAAGCCAATTTTTTTTCCTTTTTCCCTTGCTTTTGCCGAAATGAAGAGGAGAGGAGAGAGAAAGAGATTATCTTCATCATCTTCTTCCTCCATTGCTTCCATAGGTAATTTCCTTCACATCTCTCAAGAACGTTCGGTAAATCTTCGATTTTATTCGGTAAAAAGTTCTATTTTCCTTCCTAGAGCATGAATTTGAGAGTAATTTCTTGAAATCTCTTGTTATGGTGGTGCTTTTGATCCTAGGGTTTAAGGTGAAATTGGGGAAATCAACTCCAAAAGCCTTCTACGAGAACTAGTAACCCGGTTGAGGTAAGGAATTTCCTTAAGTTGGTTTAGTCACTTGAAATTAGATAATTGATTATTTGGTTGAAACATAGTGTTTTGGAGCTTTGGGAATATTTTTGTATACATGTTCATAGCTTGGATATGCTTGTATATGTTGTATTTATGTCCATATAGGCTTATACTTGTGAAAATAGTGAAAGGAAATCAGGGTAGATTCTGGCAGTAACTTCCGAGATTTATTGGGAAAAATTGGTAAGGTATTTTGATCCTATTTTTCTTAGACATGTAGTTCTATAAGTGTAGAACCCGCATATAAAATTTCATAATGATCGGAGTAGTGGAAGTATGGTTTTCGAATTTTTCTCCAAAACTGGTCCAGAGAGAAAAATTATGGACAGCACACTGCCAAGGGCAAAGATGGAATTTTCTGTGTTCATTCGCTGACCAAAATGACCAAAACTTTTTATGGACATCAAGTACTATGAGTTGGGGTTCTACCACAAAAATTTCAAGTGAAAAAGAGTTCGGGAACTATTTTTACCGGCTCAATCTTTCGGACTGCGCCAAGCTGAATTACTGTCCAGAATAGGCAGAACGTGTTGGACGCGGACCTGGACGCGCGTCCACTGCGCGTCCAGTGGAGTCCAGTAGGTTCGAGAGTAAGATTAAATGGTGTAAGCTTGATTATTGATTATTGATGTTTAGATGATGTGGTTGTTTGATGTTCGTGAGATCAAACTAAGCTTGATTGTTGTTGATGTTAGATGATGGAATGGTAAGGATCCTAAGAGATTATTAGGAGTACAAACATGATGATGTTGGACCGATTTTGATACTGATGATGGTGGCGTTTATTAAGCTTAATGGTGATTAGTATATTGCTAAATTATGGGTTATGGTGACTAATTAGTTTGATTATGGACTTATAATGATTAAGGATGCTTAGTGATAGTTGAAATAGGAATTTATGAGCTTTGTGTTGAGGTGTTTAAGTGCAAATATTATTGATTTTGGGAATGATTAAGGATTAATGATGAACTGATTATGTTAAGTATATTGATGATTGGGTGATGATAATTAAATTTTGATGAAGTAATAATGAGGATGAGATTATAAATTAGTGGTGTTGAAGGTACTGTAATGTTGTCATTGATGGTGGATTATGAAGAAATTAAGGTTAAGGGTTAGATATGGATTAAGTATAGTGAGGAGGTAACTAGTAGTTATTAAGTATGAATTACTTATGGGTTATGGATGATGTTGTTGCTTGAAGCTTAGGTATGATGTTAATATTATTGTTGTCGAAGTGATCTGTTTATATGATTTGTTAGTGGTGAAATTACTGCTAAGGATAGAGTTAAATAAGGATGATGGAATAATGAATAATGTTATTGATAATGGTGATGTCACTAAGTTGTTGAGCTAATTGACGATTATAGGTGAGGATGCATATTACCGTATGGTGATAATGAAGTGTGTGGCAATGAGGGGTTCATGGTTTAATAGTAATTATTAAATGTGAAGCATGATATGATAATTGTTGGTGATGATGCTACTATAATTAGAGGATAATTAGGCTTAGTTTCTAATCATGGTAATTTTTGACATTGATGATGGGTTAAGAGATCATAATTACGTTATTATATATATATATATATATATATATATATATATATATATGCGAAAGTATGTTTATACTGTTTAAAGTGCATAAGTGAGAAAGTAAAGAATGTGATAAANGTTATTATATATATATATATATATATATATATATATATATATGCGAAAGTATGTTTATACTGTTTAAAGTGCATAAGTGAGAAAGTAAAGAATGTGATAAAATGAAATTATGGTGTGAAGTTGGAGACTATTCCTTTTAACATTCACAATGGATTCACAAACAATGGGCCCTGAAGTGATTGGTGTTAACCACGTTGAGTAACCTTGTAGAAACATATCCAGGGTTACTAGAGCTAGTGACTAACCTGCGGGCTTGGAATCCCGACAAGGGGTGTGCACACTAAAGGTCCTAGATCTGCTTCCCCTAGTTGGAACAACTAGGTTGTGGTGAGGTGGTGGAAATGAGAAGGAAATGGTGGTGTTAATTGGAATATTTTTAACTTTATTATGGTAAAAGCTGGTTATTACTATTTAAATGCTTATATAATTATGACTGTGATGATGAGTATGATTATGGAGTACCGATGAGAATTGGATTGTAATATAGACTGAAATTTATGATAAGGAGTAAGATTAAGGATGTTAATATGAATGGTGCTAGGAATCGATTGATTCATAAATGGTTGACTATGGGTTCGTACCATTATAATAATAGTATTAAGAATGTAGTTGACTATGGATATATGTAGTGTTAGTGGAATTTATATAAGGGTATAACTAGGTAGATGGATTTCAAGTAAGAGACAGGTGAATGTTGATTCACTAAACACTTTTTGTACAAGTCTTCATTATTAACTTATTTTCAGGTGAAATCTCATCAAATGGGTATAGTTACAAAACTCTCTTATGCGTGTTTTCAAACCTTTGTCTACTTTTAAGTGACATTGGATTTCCTTACTTAGCCGTCGCGCTAACTACACTTCAATGTGTTCTTATCAGTTGCAGATTAGTGTGGACCCCTGTAGCCCAGCGAGCTCTGAACAGAAGGGAAGTACAAGTTGAGGTCTACTCTATCTTAGAATAGTTACTCTGGAAGGAGGACTTCCTTATGTATTAAGTTTGATATTGATGTTGTAGTTTGATGTTATTTTGAGGTTGTAAGTTTAGCCTTAACGTTTAAGTATAGGAGAGATACCTAAGCGTGGCGGTAACACCCAGTTTTCTGCTGGTTAGATGTAAGCTTCCGCGACGCATTAGCAGTGATTTTGTAATACAAGTAAGAGTTGAAAATTGGGGTGTTACAAGTTTCTTCCCCGAATCTTACTTTTTGTCATCCGTGAAAACAAAGTAGATCACTATTCCCTTCTTTTACCCAAAACGAATTTCCAGCATGCCTAGTCCAATGCACGAATTTCCAGCATGCCTAGTCTTAACACACAACGAATTTCCACGCACGTGAGTTAAATAATTCCGGATAACGTCCCATCATAACGCTTTCCAACTCCCATGTAGCTTCCTCGGGACTGTGGTTTGACCATTGGACTTTGATCATTTTGACTGATTTCCTCCTCGTATCTCGTGTTTTCGAGTCCAAGATTCGAATTGGTCTTTCCTCGTATGCCAACGAAACATCCATCTCCAGTTCCTCCGGCTCTAATACATGGGATGCGTCAGGTACATACCGCTTAAGTTGAGAGACATGAAATACGTTATGTACTTTATCAAGCTCAATCGGTAGGGCCAGTCGATATGCTAAATTTCCTATCCTCTCTAGAATTTCGTAAGGTCCTATATAACGAGGACTCAACTTTCCTTTCTTCCCAAACCTTCTGACTCCTTTAGTGGGTGAGACTTTCAATAACACCTTCTCCCCAACTTGATATTCGGTGAACTGTCGCTTCAAATCGGCATATGACTTTTGTCGATCCTGCGCGACCTTCATCCTCTCTCGAATTACCTTGATCGCTTCAGTAGTCTCTTCTAAGTACTGAGGTCCAAGTGTAACGACATCGCTTTTGTCGCTCCAGCACAGAGGACTTCGACATTTTCGCCCATATAGTGCCTCGTAAGGAGCCATTCCTATACTCGCATGGTGGCTGTTGTTATATGAAAATTCTATCAAATCCAACTTTTCGTCCCATGAACCCTGGAAATCGAGCACACAACCTCTGAACATATCCTCCAACGTTTGTATTGTTCGCTCCGTTTGGCCATCGGTGGCAGGGTGAAAAGCCGTACTCAGTTTAAGTTGAGTGCCCATTGCCATTTGTAACGCTTCCCAAAAACGTGATAGAAAACGTGAGTCTCTGTCTGAAACAATATCTTGCGCTACCCCGTGGTGTTTAACCACATGCTTAATATAGGCTCTTGCCAACTTTTCCATTGACCATGTTTTATTCATTGGGATGAATCTTGCTGTCTTGGTCAGTCGATCAACAATGACCCATACTTGATCGTTTCCAGCCTTAGTTCTAGGCAATCCTCCCACGAAATCCATAGAGATTGAGTCCCACTTCCACTACGGAATCTCTAATGGTTGCAGTAATCCCTTTGGTTTACTTCTTTCTGCCTTGACCCTTTGACAGTTCAAACATCTAGCCACAAATTCAGCTACATCCTTCTTCATGCCCGACCACCAAAAGTTTTGTTTCAAATCCTTATACAATTTATCCCCACCAGGATGAACTGAATAAGGTGCGTAATGGCCTTCTTTCATTATTTGCTCCGTTATCTTCTTACGCCCTTTTGGTATTATCCACCTACCATGGAACCTTACACTCCCATCCGGGTGTAGTTCAAATGGTCCATGTTTTCCATCAATCATCTTCTCCTTGATGCTCTCCACCCAATTGTCCTCTTCTTGTGCTCGTTTAATTTCTCCAAATAGGGTTGGAGTGGCCGACATGTAATATAATTTCTTTTCTTGTTCCTCCTGACCGCACATTTTCACTTCTAGATTGAGTCCTTGAAACTCCTTACATAACTGCTCGGGTAATATCCAAAGGGCATGGTTTGTCTTCCGGCTCAAAGCATCAGCTACCTTGTTTGCCTTGCCCTCGTGATATTGAATTTCCAAATCATAGTCCTTAATCAACTCCAACCATCTCCTTTGTCTTAAATTGAGATCCCTCTAGGTGAAGATATACTTTAAACTCTTGTGGTCTGTATAAATATTGCATGAGACTCCATAGAGATAGTGTCGCCAAATTTTGAGTGCGAATACCACTGCCGCCAGTTCCAAGTCATATGTCGGGTAGTTAGCTTCATGAGGTTTTAATTGTCGAGAAGCATATGCTATTACACTTCCATCTTGCATGAGGACACATCCTATGTAACACCCAAATTTTCAACTCTTACATTTATTACAAATCAGTATTCATATGCTGCGGAAGCTTACATCTTATCAGCAGAAAACTGGGTGCTACCGCCACACCTAGAGTAAATTCTATCACCTCTTTGACAAACTCCACTCTAAGTGCACAGGCTAAACTTACAACATTAATAACAATCCTTGTCTACATCAAAGAGTAGACCTCAACATCAACTTCCATCCTATTCAGAGCTCATCGGGCTACAGGAACCCACCCTATATAACATCAGTTAACAAAAAACACATTGAAGTGTAGTTAGCACGACGGCTAAGTAAGGATATCCATGGGTTATTCAAAACTAAATAAAGGATTTTGTAAAAAAATTGTTACATAGGAAACCCTATACATTACTCATCGGCAAAGATTCTACCTGCAACAATTATAAATAGCAACTTGCATACATTATGAGCAAAATTCAATAACGTCTCATATCATTTTCCCTCTTGACAAGGTCATTTGGTAATCATTTACATACCCAATAATATATTGTTAAACAATTAAGCATACTAGTAAGTAGTAGAAAACATAAATCACACATCTTGCTTGTAATCACCTTAGTAGAAAAACATTTCCCTCATAATGAGATTCTCATCACTTTTCACTTTTCAAAGAGTGAGATCACCCACAACCTTTGGGTACTTAATTACTTGTCACATCTTTCTTTCCCGTAGCTACGGCGTAACTACATTCACATTTCAAAATTCCTCTTAGTCCTAGATAGAAAGTGTGAGGCCTTTGGAGTTCTTTCTCCACTTTTGACCACTTGGATCGTTGAACTCGGGTTCAGTGGTCATCGCCCGGTCTAATACTGATCCCCTGGACTTATAGGAGTGTTGGAATGATTCCTAGCTAGCCTCACTAGGTTCATAAGAACGACACCTACCCGAACATAGAGTGACTATACTTAAGTGTACACACCCCGTAGGAGACCCTTTTCCTTCCGGGTGATATAGTACTCGGCGAATAGACTTCGCCCACAGTATGAACTGGTCATACAATAACATAACCACCATACGGGAAAGCACTTTAAGCTCTCTATCCCGTAGGCTACAAGACAAGGTCCTTCACCACTTTTACTAGAACTAAGGTTTGAAAACATTTTCCTTCCTTTTCCCTTTCCTTGAGTCAAAATCACTTTTTAGACATTTTCCACAAAATCAAGTCCTCCTTTGAAATCAATCACCATTCTTAACTTAGTTCAAAAGTCTTGTCTCTCAAAACATTTTGCTCAAAACATTTCCCATCATCACACTACACATATGTATATATGCACTCAACATAACATTTTCCACATTTATGCATACTCACATAAAGTACACATACCATATATATATACATAATACAACCTTTATTTAATTATACATATATACTCATATATGTACATATATATATATATATAGTTTAAACACACACACATCACACGTGTATATATATACATAATACACACATAACTATATATACTACACGTACATACATATGTTTCATATACATAATACACACATATATATATTTACTATACTACAAACATATATTTAACACACACACACGTACACAGTATATATATATACATCATACTACACACAATATATATATATATGCACATATCACGACACACACACCCACCACATATACACACAAGGTATATACATATATATTTATACCTAAATACATAATTTCCCCACTTCATAGCATATGTACACCACATAACATATAGGTTTTATGTACACCAATCAACAACAATTCATAACCTAGCTATCAATTATCTAGTTTCAAATAACCTCAACCAAATAAGGGGATTCCTTACCTCAACCGGGTTTCTAATTTTGTAGAAGATTCTTGGAGTGGGTTTTCTCCAATTTCACCTTAAAACCCTAGAATTCCATCAACAACATAACACATGATTTTAAGAAATCTTAACTTAGATTCATGTTCTAGGATGGAAAATAAAGCTATCTACCGAATAAAATTGGAGTTTTACCGAATATTTTGAGACTTGTGTAGAAATCTTGGCTATGGAAGCTAGCTTTAATGGAGGAAAAATGGTGAAGATCACTCTCTCTCTCTCTCTCTCTCTCTCTCTCTCTCTCTTTCTCACGAAATTGATGGATGAAGAAATGAAATGGAAGAAATGAAACTTCTTCCTTCCTAACATATATATATATACACGTAATATTATATATATTATAATAATAATAAAATATATGGAATGCTTATCCAAACTCATCTCTTAAAATTAATATTTTAATCATATGGTAAAAATTGTGACACTTGTCACTACCTTGTGGTGGGTAAGGGAAAATATCTTCTTTTGGACTGTTCGGGACTAAAACAGATGAATTCTCGGTAGAAAATAATTTAATTCCAATAATTTTCAAAACTTAAAATTTATCCCAGACTGAAACTTAAAATTGGGCTAGGTTCGGTACACCGCGAAATTTCGCGATGTACGATCAAAAATAAATTTTTGCTGTTATGGGCTAATTTAATTAAATAGGAAATTCCAGAATAATAGCATGGTGTCTAAAAATCCATTTCCTAGGACAAACGGGTCCGAATACTAGCTCCTAAAATTTTTACGGTTCGTGACCGGGACGTACGATTGCAACTTAATAACAACTATACTCACTTATTAAAATTCTTTTGAAATATCTGAAGATCATAACTTATGAATGTCAACGCCTTAGGATAAAATAATAATGTTAGAAAACTACGGGGTATTACACTCTACCCCTCTTAAAAAGAGTTTCGTCCTCGAAACTTCCTTCTTATTATCCAAGGTTTCACAACTTACAAAAATTTCACAGCTTAGGCTCCAATCTAACCTTCAAAGATTCGAACCGCCTTAATACCAACTTATAACCTTAAGCTCCGATTTCACTCTGTAACAGAGCGTATTTCCAAAACCTTATTACCTTATGCTCTGATTTCACTTTGTAACAGAGCATACCCAATTCTATTATCGATAACAAGGACCTCAAATCCTAAGCTCTGATCTCCACAATGTAACTGAGCTTACCAAACTCTATTGCCCATAACAAGGATCTCACAACCTAAAGCTTTGATACCAATTTGTAAAACCCAAATTTTCAACTCTTACATTTATTACAAATCAGTATTCATATGCTGCGGAAGCTTACATCTTATCAGCAGAAAACTGGGTGCTACCGCCACACCTAGAGTGAATTCTATCACCTCTTTGACAAACTCCACTCTAAGTGCACAGGCTAAACTTACAACATTAATAACAATCCATGTCTACATCAAAGAGTAGACCCCAACCTCAACTTCCATCCTATTCAGAGCTCATCGGGCTACAGGAACCCACCCTATATAACATCTGTTAACAAAAAACACATTGAAGTGTAGTTAGCATGACGGCTAAGTAAGGATATCCATGGGTTATTCAAAACTAAATAAAGGATTTTGTAAAAAAATTGTTACATAGGAAACCCTATACCTTACTCATCGGCAAAGATTCTACCTGCAACAGTTATAAATAGCAACTTGCATACATTATGAGCAAAATTCAATAACGTCCCATATCATTTTCCCTCTTGACAAGGTCATTTGGTAATCATTTACATACCCAATAATATATTGTTAAACAATTAAGCATACTAGTAAGTAGTAGAAAACATAAATCACACATCTTGCTTGTAATCACCTTAGTAGAAAAACATTTCCCTCATAATGAGATTCTCATCACTTTTCACTTTTCAAAGAGTGAGATCACCCACAACCTTTGGGTACTTAATTACTTGTCACATCTTTCTTTCCCGTAGCTACGGCGTAACTACATTCACATTTCAAAATTCCTCTTAGTCCTAGATAGAAAGTGTGAGGCCTTTGGAGTTCTTTCTCCACTTTTGACCACTTGGATCGTTGAACTCGGGTTCAGTGGTCATCGCCCGGTCTAATACTGATCCCCTGGACTTATAGGAGCGTTGGAATGATTCCTAGCTAGCCTCACTAGGTTCATAAGAACGACACCTACCCGAACATAGAGTGACTATACTTAAGTGTACACACCCCCGCAGGAGACCCTTTTCCTTCCGGGTGATATAGTACTCGGCGAATAGACTTCGCCCACAGTATGAACTGGTCATACAATAACATAACCACCATACGGGAAGGCACTTTAAGATCTCTATCTCGTAGGCTACAAGACAAGGTCCTTCACCACTTTTACTAGAACTAAGGTTTGAAAACATTTTCCTTCCTTTTCCCTTTCCTTACGTCAAAATCACTTTTTAGACATTTTCCACAAAATCAAGTCCTCCTTTGAAATCAATCACCATTCTTAACTTAGTTCAAAAGTCTTGTCTCTCAAAACATTTTGCTCAAAACATTTCCCATCATCACACTACACATATGTATATATGCACTCAACATAACATTTTCCACATTTATGCATACTCACATAAAGTACACATACCATATATATATACATAATACAACCTTTATTTAATTATACATATATACTCATATATGTACATATATATATATATAGTTTAAACACACACACATCACACGTGTATATATATACATAATACACATATAACTATATATACTACACGTACATACATATGTTTCATATACATAATACACACATATATATATTTACTATACTACAAACATATATTTAACACACACACACGTACACAGTATATATATATACATCATACTACACACAATATATATATATATACACATATCACGACACACACACCCACCACATATACACACATGGCATATACATATATATTTATACCTAAATACATAATTTCCCCACTTCATAGCATATGTACACCACATAACATATAGGTTTCATGTACACCAATCAACAACAATTCATAACCTAGCTATCAATTATCTAGTTTCAAATAACCTCAACCAAATAAGGGGAGTCCTTACCTCAACCGGGTTTCTAATTTTGTAGAAGATTCTTGGAGTGGGTTTTCTCCAATTTCACCTTAAAACCCTAGAATTCCATCAACAACATAACACATGATTTTAAGAAATCTTAACTTAGATTCATGTTCTAGGATGGAAAATAAAGCTATCTACCGAATAAAATTGGAGTTTTACCGAATATTTTGAGACTTGTGTAGAAATCTTAGCTATGGAAGCTAGCTTTAATGGAGGAAAAATGGTGAAGATCACTCTCTCTCTCTCTCTCTCTCTCTCTCTCTCTCTCTCTCTCTTTCTCACGAAATTGATGGATGAAGAAATGAAATGGAAGAAATGAAACTTCTTCCTTCCTAACATATATATATATATATACCCGTAATATTATATATATTATAATAATAATAATAATAATAATAATAATAATAATAAAATATATGGAATGCTTATCCAAACTCATCTCTTAAAATTAATATTTTAATCATATGGTAAAAATTGTGACACTTGTCACTACCTTGTGGTGGGTAAGGGAAAATATCTTCTTTTGGACTGTTCGGGACTAAAACAGATGAATTCTCGGTAGAAAATAATTTAATTCCAATAATTTTCAAAACTTAAAATTTATCCCAGACTGAAACTTAAAATTGGGCTAGGTTCGGTACACCGCGAAATTTCGCGATGTACGATCAAAAATAAATTTTTGCTGTTATGGGCTAATTTAATTAAATAGGAAATTCCAGAATAATAGCATGGTGTCTAAAAATCCATTTCCTAGGACAAACGGGTCCGAATACTAGCTCCTAAAATTTTTACGGTTCGTGACCGGGACGTACGATCGCAGCTTAATAACAACTATACTCACTTATTAAAATTCTTTTGAAATATCTGAAGATCATAACTTATGAATGTCAACGCCTTAGGATAAAATAATAATGTTAGAAAAATACGGGGTATTACATCCTAGTCCTTTGTGAGACGCATCAGTATACAGCTCATAACTTTCCGTTCCAACAGGTAGAGTCAACACTGGAGCGGTTGTCAATCTCTTCTTAAGCTCCTGAAATGCCTGCTCGCATTCTCCGTTCCAACTATACTTGGTCGTCTTTTTGAGCAAGTTCGTCAATGGTCTTGCTATCTTTGAGAAGTCCTGAACAAACCTTCGGTAATAACCTGCCAAACCTAAGAAACTGCGGACTTCCGTAACTGATTTGGGCACTTCCCATTCAATTACCGCTCGTATCTTGGCTGGATCCACCCTTATTCCTTCCTTGGTGATTACGTGACTAAGAAATGCGACTTCTCTTTTCCAAAACTCCCATTTTGAAAGCTTTGCGAAAAGTTTCTTTTCCCTCAGTGTTTGTAACACCGTCCTGAGATGTTCCTCGTGTTCCTCCGATGTTTTAGAGTAGACTAAGATGTCATCTATGAAAGCGACGACGAATTTATCCAGGGACGGAAGGAAAATTCGGTTCATCAAGTCCATAAAGGTTCCTGGGGCATTAGTCACTCCGAATGGCATGATTGTGAACTCATAGTGTCTGTATCTCGTCCGAAACGCCGTTTTAGGCACATCCTCTTTCGCCACTCGCACTTGGTGATACCCTGACCGTAGGTCATTCTTCGAGAATACACCCGCTCCGTTCAATTAATCAAATAGGTCATCGATCCTGGGCAACGGGTACTTATTCTTTACTGTGACTCGATTGAGTTCCCTGTAGTCAATGCACAGTCTAAGATTCCCATCCTTCTTCTTCACAAACAACACTGGTGCGCCCCAAGGTGATACGCTTGGTCTAATAAATCCCTTTTCCAACAACTCTGCCAATTGTGCCTTCAGCTCCTCCATCTCTTTGGGTGTCATCCGATAAGGCGCTTTGGAGATAGGTGAGGTTCCTGGTACAAGATCGATAGTGAACTCCACTTCCCTTTTTGGTGGCATCTCAGTGAGATCGTCGGGGAATACGTCAGGAAATTCGCATACAATTGGAATTCGGTCCATCTCGAGTTCTTCTACTTCGGCGTCTTGCACCAAGCAGAGATACGCTTCACATCCCTGGCGGACGTGCTTCTTTAATTTCTGCATCGTCAACAACCTTGATTCGGGTTGCTTGTCAATTCCCCAGTAGGATATTCTCCTTCGCTTTGGTCCTTGCAGGACAATTTTTCGCTCATTACACACGATCCGAGCTTTGTACTTATCCAACCAATCCATCTCGAGTACTACATCGATGCCTTCAAGCTCAAAACGAATAAGGTTTCCGGGACAGTTAAATCCCGCTATTTCTATCGCAACGTCGTCATAACCATCCTTACAAGATACTACTACTCCCGAAGCCGTTGTGACATTTAACTCTAACTTGGCAGTAGGCCTTAACTTTAGTTTATCAGCGAGCACAGAGGATATAAATGAATTGGTAGCCCCTGTATCAAATAGGACTAATCCAAGTACTGAGTTTATGGGAAATGTACCAGATACGGTGTCGCTAGCCTGAGCCTGAGCGCTATTGACGACGTAAATCCTGCCTTGTTTCTCTCCGCTGCTTTCTCCCATCACTTGCTTTCCTTTGTGATTGGAACCAAACGTGGCATTCGCTGGTCTTTCCAAATTCACAGACTGGGAGTTGGTCCTCTTGTCTTCTGCTCCTGCGGGCCTTTGGCCAGCATTCCCATTGAATCTCCTTCCTTGATTCACGTTCTGCAGAGGTTTTTGGGGACTGTCTTCCTGACTTCGGCACTGAAAAGATTTGTGCCCCAGGAGACCACACTTGTAACATCTAAACTTCATCCCTTGACAGTTTTCTCCGGGATGATCCCTCCCACATCTTGGGCAAGCAGGACGGTTCCCCTGATTGGCTCCTTCTCTTCCTCGTACTGGGTTGAAGCTGTCTTGGTTGGCCTTCTTGTTTCTTGCCGGAAACTTCCGAGACTTGTCATCAGCTTTCCTCTTGCTTCTGCCGTAGACTTCCTGTTGGTCCAGGTATACTTGATAATGATCTGAGGCTCTATCATACGCCTCTTTCAAGGTAGAGCACATGAATGGTGCGATCATTCCCCTGATGCTCCAGTCCAACCCCCGAACGAATCTCCTTGCCTTGCTCGCCTCATCCGGTACTATCTCTTGAGCAAAACGCATCAGTTCCACGTATTGGTCATAATATTCCTGGATAGTTGCTCCTTTCTGCTTTAGTCGTAGGAACTCCTCGCATTTAATCCCTTTAATACGCTCAGTGTAGAATTGTTCCCTTAATTCCACCTTGAATTCTTCCCAACCAAACGCTAGGTCTTGCAAGAGATCAGGTCCGACTGTTGCCCACCAGTTGTCTGCGGCCTTCGTCAGGTAATAGACTGCAGAAGATACTCGTTGATTCGCAGGGCAATTCACTGCGTTGAGCAACTTGTCGAACATTCGGATCCACTCTTCCAAAATCACCGGATCTTTTTCACCTGCGTAGCACGGTGGTTGTCGGTTGGCGATTACCTTAGCAAAATCCACCCGTGGCTGTCCCTGGTTTTGGTTTTGACCTTGCTGAGCTAGCATAAACTCAGCCATTCTCTCCATTGCCTGAGCCATACGATCTATTGCAGAGGTATTATCGTTGTTACCCGTAGGCGCATTTCGTCTCGGCGGCATATTTGCTGAACGATAATTCCAAGTTAGTACTCGAGGTATAGAAATCCTTACGGGATTAGCTAGTTAGGCAGTTAGTATAGCACCTACTCAAGTCCTATACAATCCTTCCTAACATTCACCCTTTTTATACCCTCTAACCAGGGTTTCAAACGTAGCATAAAGATATTCAACACATTACGCTAGCAAGCTCACTCACAAAAGCTTAAGCAACCACATGCAGGGAAACACAAATATTGATCATATTATTCAACGACCAGAACCGTGAGATTCTGTAGAGTAAAAGTGGAAACCCCCTTCTTATGCCACCCGGCCTCCATTCCAGCTCTGCTCCGAACTTGTACTCGCCAAACTGTAACAATAACTTAGATTGGTCTTAACGAACCTAAGCTGACTTCGAAACTTGGTTAACTCGAAACTAGAGCTGACTCGAAAAAGTTTGACTTAGGATTCTGACTCGAAACAGGGCTCTGATACCAACTTGTAACACCCCGTACTTGGTTGTACCGAACAGCCGGAGTAGTTATCGCCACACCTAGACTAAACCCAATCACATACAGATAGGATTCATTCTAGATGCACAGGCTAAAGATAAGGAAACTGTACTATATCGTCATGACCAACATCACTTGATATACATTTTCATAGCATCAACAAAAGAGTAGCTAAACTAGCTACTAACATGTACCAAAGTTTAGTTACAGCCCACCAAGAGAGTTTGAGCTAGACCCGACCTCACTAGCCATCTTAGCACTAGCATGGCTACAAAAGATATATACACAAAAAGGCCAGACTTGACTTCCCACCCTAGGCACTATCTAGTCTAACGAGTGGTACACCGGGCCTGTATAGGTGCCCCAAACGAGGTGCCACTCACCCTCGAACCAGGTGATGTGGTCCAGAAAGTTGCAAGTATTGATATACATCATCCACTCGTCATGATACTCCGGGGGACTCGGGTCCCACGGGTAGGGATAGCGAACGACAAACTCGTGGGGATCACTCCCGGGTAAAACCTCTATGGGATAAAACCCATAGCTAGCCTAGATGACGTCTAGAGGACACAATGGGTCAACAGGGGCAGGCGACCAAACCGGTACCGCTGGTGAGACAGAAGTGGGCACAGGGTCGGGAGTACAAGTCTGCACTAGAGGGTCTGGAGCGTAGTCGGGGGCGAACGGGTCATCATCAGGTAGGTACTGTATGTAGTCATCGTAATCTAAGACCGGGAACTCAAACTCTGATGGATCGGAGTCCGCAGGGCTGCACGAGCCGACACTAGATTCCATCTGATAAAGGACACAATGAAGTGTAGTTAGCACGACGACTAAGTAAGGAAATCCATTGTCACTCAAAACTAAACAAAGGTTTCAAAAAAAAAAAACATAATACTCAGAAAACTGTAAACTTTACCCATAAGTTGCAATCTACCTGCAACCAGATTAACAACAAAGAAAGTATAGCATAGTATATGAATGACATCAGTACATAATACTTTCATTTCCGAGAATTCCATCATTTAATTCAAAATAGTGAGTTCAACAACACACACACTTTACTATTCAGAACTCTTGACATTTTATTCTGCGACCTAGTTACGGAGTAACTAGGTTTTCATAGTTAGTAAAAATTACTTAGTTTCTCCCTGGATAAGTGCAAGGCATATTTGGAATATTTTCAAGAACCTCGGGCCGCGGAACTCATGCCTCCCGCAGGTTAAACATCTCAATAACTTCCAGGCCACGGCTCACAAGCCTCCCGTGAAGTCAAACATTTCAATAACTTCCGGGTCACGGCTCCCGCAGGTCTCCCGTAAAGTCAACATCTCAGCAACTTCCGGGCCACGGCTCACAAGCCTCCC
Organism: Ipomoea triloba; assembly: GCF_003576645.1. Classification (NCBI taxonomy): domain Eukaryota; kingdom Viridiplantae; phylum Streptophyta; class Magnoliopsida; order Solanales; family Convolvulaceae; genus Ipomoea; species Ipomoea triloba. The sequence goes on from NC_044918.1 coordinate 10,087,123, forward strand.
GTAAAGTCAAACATTTCAATAACTTCCGGGCCACGGCTCCCGCAGGCCTCCCGTAAAGTCAATATCTTAGTAACATCCGGGCCACGGCTCACAAGCCCCCCGTAAAGTCAAACATTTCAACAACTTCCGGGCCCCGCCTCGCAAGCCTCCCGTAAAGTATTTCAACAACTTCCGGGCCACGGCTCGCAAGCCTCCCGTAAAGTCAAACATTTCAACAACTTCCGGGCCACGGCTCCCGCAGGCCTCCCGTAAGTTAACAACTCAACAACATTATCCAGAAACTAAGGGTTTCATAACATTCTTTCTTTCCTTTGGTTTAATTAGTATATTCACGCGATGACCCAAAACGGTAATTCTTATCCAAAATGTTTCCAAAATACACATATTTGTCAAAGACTTTTCACCATGAAATTCCAAGTGACAAGGGTCACACTTGTTTCTTAAAAACACAAATATTCCCCAAATTAGTGAACATAATTTACAAAATAATATTTGAGCTTTCAAAGATTGACTCGGTTGCCCGTAGGCCTTCCAAACATCATAACATTCGGGAGCAAAAACATCAGGGGAAAGTTCGGTCGAAAACGGATCCGCGTCGCGCGGACTCGCGGTTGTCCTCAGCGACGGACGCACGGCGGACGCGCGTCCGAGGTCGCATCCGGCCTTTCGGCCGTGACGCCGAAGCATGGGACGCCGATGGACGCGCGTCCACAGCAGCGTCCATCCGATTCTGCCAACTTCGGGCAGCGAAACTGGGTTGTAACGCCCCGATTTCTCCACTATTTTCACGAGTATAAGCCTATATGAACATAAACACACCATGTACATGCATAAATTAACTATGAACATGCATACAAAAATTACCAAACAATAAAGCGTAGTTTCTTTGAGCCAACTTGTAGATCCATAACTTAGCACATAACTTTCACATAAAATTCCTAGTCACATAATTTACTAGCATTTGTTCACCTTCAAGTGACTAAACCAACTTAAGGGATTCCTTACCTCCCAAGTAGATTTTTAAAACCGTAGAAAGATGGTGATCTTCTCCTTCAAACCTTTCACCGAAGATCCTAAACAAAATCACCATAATAACAACGTTTTCATGAACCCTTAGTTTAAACTTAAGTTCTAGGAAGGATTCTAGTCATATTAACCGAACAAACCAAAGTTTTTTACCTATTATGGAGCACTTGTGTTGAAGAGAAGGCTATGGAGTTCTTGGATCACAATGTAGAAGAATGAGATTTTATTCCTCTTCTTTTCCCTTCTAATTTTCGAAAATGAGAGAGAGAAAGAGTGTGATGGGAAGTTGGCTTGAAGCTTAAGGTAACAAGTATGATCATCCCATACTTCTTATGACAATTCATTATTTAATTACCATGTGGTAATAAGGGTGACACTTGTCGAATCCCCATGGTAGATCTTGAAGAGTAGAATTTATTTTGCCAGTTTGGGATTAAATCAGATAAAGGTTCGGAGGATTATAACTTAATTCGGGAAAATTCTAACACCAAAATTATTCTAAAAATAATCTCGTCATTAACCACTAAAATTGGAAATTTTTCGGTATCTCGCGAAATACAGGTACAAAGGTCCGTAACAATTTCACTCTTACAGTCCGTTTAAATTTCTCTTGAACTAAGTAGGAAGTTCAGGCTTAATCGTATCGTACTCAATAATCCACTTTCTAGGAAAATTCGAACTGTATATAAATCCTTAAAAATTTTCGGTTCGTGACCGGTACGTAGATCGCAGCTTATTAATAACTTAGTCTAAAAAAAAATTCTTTTGAAGTACCGAGAGATCTTCTCATAAATGTCATTGCCTAAAAAAAAATTTGAACCCTAACTTTGTCGGAATAACTGAGGGGTTACAGACACAATTCGAATTACTGTAATGGTTCGAATTATTGTGATGGGTCTTATGCTATAATATATATATCTTTGTTAGTTTTATGTGTTATGGCTTTTATTTTGACTTAATATTATGTAGCATACACGTTGGTACAAAATTAAAATTCCAAGTGAATTAACCCAACAATGCATAATTTTCGTACAAGTCAAAATTAATAAAGCCGTAGGTCAAAAAATCTATTAAAACTCATCGTAATGGCTAGTCGCAATAAAATTGAAAAATAAAATCAGTTGATTTCTAGACTGAGCCAAATATGATTGACTATAGGTTTTGGCATCATCAAAATGGGGGAAATTGTTAGGAATAAAACTGTAATAGTTTTGATGAGCCAAATTGTAATTTTAGAAATCCCCCATTTTATTTTTAGAGTGTAGAGTTTAGACCCGGAAGACAGGTCATGACATTAGATTGGTTCGAATTATTGCATTATAGAATTCTTTTTGTCATGAGTCTTGTAAGTCATTTGCTTCCACTATACACATGAGTGTATATGATCCAATGGACAAGGCCAAATTATCATTGCTAGATGACATGAGTTTGAATCATATTGAGAACATTTTGAACTATGGAGAGCAAGAAATGAAGCTAGTAGTATCACGGCTCAACTCCACGAAGAAAGTCAATTTTTGGTCTATGGAGGAACTTGTGGAGCAACCTATGGAGGAAGTCAAGGAAGGAAGTTCAAGATCCACTATCTCTACACCATACGCTACACAATACAAAGAAGGATCAAATACATTGTCTTATTGAATATAATTGAATGAGCTGATATGGAGTAATGGTTAAAGACTTCAAAATATACCTATTGGTCTAGTGTTCGAATCTTATAAGTAACATTTTAGTCCTTATAGTCTAAGCTTGGGAGCTACTTGACACGGCTGAATTTTTTGGAGAACAAGTCAAATGGTCAAGGGAGCTACTTATGGAGGAACTTTTGGTCAATGGAGCTACTTGGGGAGCAATTCTTGTTGACCTTAGCAAGACTACATGCGCGTGATCCATACTACATTTTTACACGCGTGAAAGCTAGTTTGGAGTACTATGAAGCATGCTATGGAGCAACTTGAGTGCAACTTACACTTAACCATTTCTGCATGGTTCATATTTATTCCAGTACGTGATGCCATGAACCAAAAGAAATCTGAAGATGGTGATTTTCTGAAGATTATTGTTCATACTCAAGCAAGAGCCACCCGGTAAATATTTTTGAAAGATCAACTTTGCCCAAGATCAAATCAAGAATGCAACAAAGTCAAAAATATCAAGCTCTGAAGAATACAAAGTCTGCAATATCAAGCTGAGAAGGCAACAAAGTCAAAAATTGGAGGCTACAAGTTTAAAGAATTAATCAAGCCGTAAAAGAAGACTTTGTGAGCAATTTACATAGGTAATTTGTCAAAAATTATCAGCGACATTAAATGAGCAGATCAAAATGGAGATCTTATCAGATCAAATTGGCAAGTTATCAAATCAACGGTATGGTCATTAAATGAGGAGGTATGGCCATCAAAATCAGATTGGAATGACCAATCAGATCAAGTGAACGTTCAAAATTTGAATGTTCATAACCGGCAAATAATTCTTTGAATTATAAAAAGCCCAAGAAGACTTGAAAACAAAAATAGAGGTGACGGTTGAGATCTCAGACGAGGAATACAGCACTACGAACCAAAAACGTGAAATACTACAAGTGGTGCTACTGAGCGGTGAGTGCGATAAAAATACAAAGTGCTGAGATATTGAGCTATACACGAGAGGAATTCAAGTCCTAGAAAAGAAATCTTTATTTCTTTGAACAAAAGTTGTATCTCTACTAAGAGTATAAAGGAGTGTAGCTGGGTGCGAAACACTCGGGTGAACTAAGTGTAGCTTTGTGCGTAACACTTGGTTGGAATGTAGCTTTGTGCGTAGCGTTCGGGAACGTAGCTTTGTGCGTAGCGTTCGGGAACGTAGCTTTGTGCGTAGCGTTCGAGGAGCGTAGCTTTGTGCGTAGCGCTTGGGAGCTTAGCTTTGTGCGGAGAGCTCGTGGTTGAGTATAGCTTTGTGTGTAACACTCGGGAAGTGCTTGTGTAGCACTTGGAGTTTCACTATTGTATCTGGGTGATTGAAGATAATGGAAATCTTCCTTGAAGTAGAAGGAAGAAGTGGAGTAGGAGAATTACACCATCTCCGAACCACTATAAATCTCTGCCTCTCATTTACTTTACTGCTACTAACCCTTTACGTACTGTGTTGATCATATCATCTGGGTTTGTGTGTTCCCACGTTCGCATGTGGTTCAAACTTTGCATACATATTCTTTGAGTTGTTTTAAGATATTCCAACGTATTGCATGTCAAGTATCTCTTCAGTTTTACGCAGTTTAATTTTATAGCACTTTACCGTACGATATTCCGCTGCACATTTCAAGTTGAATTTATTCACTTGAAATCTCTATTGTTGAAGTGTTATAAAGTTTTTATTTGTTAGAAAAGTCTATTCACCCCCCCCCCCTCTAGACTTTTCACCACCCTATCGGGACCAACAAACGGGTGCGCTAAGGGTTGAGGGTTGAGGTACCTTGGTCTAACGCCAACGCAAAAAAAGCAAAAGATAAGAAAAAAGCAAAAGAAAGAAAATACAAACACAAAACAAAAAACAAAAACAATATACAACACTATGCTAGCAAAAATATAAGCAACCCCGCGTTGCCAGGACGGAGAGAACTTAAATTGCAAGGCTGGTGGTGCAGGCTTAAAAGGTCTTTGAGCAAACAAAGTACTTTCGTTCAAGTTGACCAGAAGCATTCATCCAAGCATAGCGCCCCGAGTGGCTTCAATTGGGCCGGACGTTTACTCTCTTTCACTGACGACTTCTCGCAGCTCAGAGAGTGGGGGACTCATGATGGATATATTAGAAACGGCCCAATAATAGAGACCCGGGGTTCGGAAGTGCATAACTCGAGGCCCATAATGATGGGCCTTGACTTAGTCTCGCGGGCCCACTACATGGGCCTCGACTTAGTCTTGTGGACCTCCGCAAATTTAGCCCAATTTGGTTGGGATTTCCTTGTATAAAGGCCATTGTCTTAGCATTACAAGACACCTTCATCATACTTTGTGTAAACAATTATTGTAATAGCACTACACACTTCCTATATTCGTCCTAACACGAATTATCAATATAATTTGTCTCCATGACTTATGATATTATCATTTTGCTTTTTACATTTTCATATCAATTATTCATTCTTAATTATTGCATACAGATACATGCCCTACCGATTGGGTTTCGATCTGAGATGGTAGTATCGACCATTGGATCATTTGTTGGAACTTTGGTTCAACTTGATGAACGGAATTTCGATGGGACTATGCGCACTTTCTATAGAGTCCGTGTGTCTGTTGATGTTACAAAACCTCTGAAGAAACAAATGAAGCTGAAAAAGGAAAACAGATCGTGGGCAATTATTGATTTTCTGTGACACCCCTAACTTTTTCACGTTGAGATAGGCATAAACTTAATATAAAAACTAGCAATCACAGAACTAATCATCATAATAAAGCGGAAGCATACTATTACTCAAACGGGTGTGTGTCATGCCACATCTAGGGAATCCAAATCTAGATGCATAGGCGAAAAATCCACAATACTAATCCATAAAGTAAAGATAGTTGTAATAGACAATACATGAAAACATTGTCTAAGGCACAGAGGCCCGAAAACGTCTAAACAATCCACTAGACTAAGCATAGAACGAAGCAGGTCTATCACTAGCGCGCTCTCGACTCAGTCTACTTCATACCTGGAAAACAGTTAGGAAAACATTAGCAAAGAAATGCTAAGCAATCAACCACTCACACTCGTGAGAAAATACATAGTATAGTATGGTTTGTAAATAGGTTTACACACACGTATAGAATATACGCACCAACGAAATTGTTCTTTATTTAAATCAGATGACTCAACAACAACAAGCTGAATGAATCACAAATCAAAGACATCTCCAAATGAATCCAATATCAAGTAACGAACGCATAAGACAACGAGTCTATAACAAGATACCAACTGAGTCACAAGTTCAACAGAATAACCACAAGTGAAACTAACCAAAGGCAATCTCACAACACTCCCCTGGAGTAGTGACCCCAAAACCACAATGCAAAGGATAAGATCCAAACCACAACCACCAAACCATCATAGCAAACCACCCAACCAAACCACCACACTAATATAACAACATAGAGGCATAAAGCCCAACCACAAAGGCACGAAGCCCATTATCACAGAGGCACACGGAGCTCATTATCACAGAGGCGCACATTGCCCAATCACAGAGGCATACACGGGCCCATTATCACAGAGGCATACACGGGCCCATTATCACAGAGACATACAATGCCCAATCACAGAAACACACGTGCCCAATCACAGAGGCATACAATGCCCAATCACAGAGGCACACGAGCCCAATCACAGAGGCATACAATGCCCAACAATTCCTCTTATCATACCAACAACAAACAAAGTCATAATTCCACCAACCACTTCTCAAAAGATATCAAAGACTCAATAAGCCAAAAGAATACTCATAAGGACTCAAGATCTCAATACATCAAACTCATAGTGAACTCCAAAGGAATAACCCATACTCACAGTCATAGTACACAGATTCAGAACATGGACACAGCACATGCTTAGAACAATGGTCAAGGAATTAACCAACAATACTACCTCAATAATCCAAGATAAAACACTAATGATCATGAATAATTACTAAAAAATCAAGGGTGAATACTCAACAATATGTTCAGAACATATCCCAGAATCAAAGAGGAATAACAGAGTCAACAGACCACAAAATAGCTACTGGAACAGAACTGAATCATGAACTAGTGGAACAGAGTGGCGGAACACCCTCTTCCGTCACCCTCCACCGTCCCCAACTGGCGAAACACCACGACGGATCACCCTAGTCCGTCGCACTCCACCGCCTCAACTGGCGGAACACTCTCGCGGACCTCTCTAGTCCGCCTTAACCTTCCGTGGGAAGGTACGGGGCTCCCCAGCGGAGTCCTTCCTTCCGCCAACCTAGACCACCAGACACTCATGGATTACCCATGTGGGACATATTATACCACCTGAACGCACCGCAAGTGAAAACCCAATACACCACTCCCAGACCAGAACAGAATACACAATAATCCAATCCAGAATACAAAATATGTTCAGATTGCACAGATTACACATCTCAGAGACCAAATAATACATGAAATCCATAACAATAGATACTCCTACTCATCACAATGAAAGGATAATGAACACAAGTCCAATAATCCACAAGATAGGTTCACAAATCAGCAAAACACAGGCTAAACACCAAGAAATTCACAGGATTTCACCACACCAAATAATGTTCATAGATTCACGAGTGAAAGTAGGTTTTAGTGTAACATGGAAGATTACCTCTTAGAGCTTTAACAATCCAAGCAATCCCCACTTCTATGCTTAATCCCTCAAGTCACCTTCACCTCTTGATCATCTATCACCCCAAAACCCACCACAAGAAGGAAGAAAGGGTTCATAAAGATAGTCAACAAATGGGAGGAAATGTAAAAAAAAAAAAAAAAAAAAAAGGTAGGATCTTTCCATGATATTTCTTGAAGAACAATAAAAGAAGGATCTTTACTTGAAATCTTGAAGATGAAATCAAGACCAATCTTTGAAGGGAAAAGGGATGAAAATGGCGTGAAGAAGAGCAAGGGAAGAAAAAGTGTGTGATCTCTATATAAAGTTAAGTCTTGAATATATACCATAATACATATATACCTATATGTATATATTAGGGTGGAAGATTTAATAAAAGAATGTGCTTGGATATTTATATATAATAATTCTATGTACAAGAATAATTATTGGGCCAAATAATTCATCTCTTAAATAAATGAACACATAGGATAAGGAGAAAGCCCATAATATTAGGAATTAAATGTTTTAGAAACAATATATATATATATATATATATATATATATATATATATTTATATATTTATATTTATATTTATATATATATATATATAATATATATATATATATATATATATATATATATATATTTATATTTATATATATATATATATAATATATATATATATATATATATATATATATATATATTAGCATAAGGATTTGGGCTTTTGATTTGGAATTACCTTAGGATATATTCTTAATTCAAGAATTGGGTTCACTAGAAACAATGGATTTAATTTTAGAAAATAATCAAGGAGGGTAATTCCGAAATAATTTATTACGGGGTATCACATTTTCGTTATGAAAGATTGCCTACCTTTTGTTTTCTTTGCGGTGTTATTGGTCATGGTGATAAATATTGTCCAAAATTGGTTCATGGTGGTGACTTAGCGGTTGGGAAGCCTTATGGCGCATGGTTACGAGCAACTAATAGGAGAGGGGTTCCTGCTGCTGGGCAGCAATAGATTCCACCGGAATCAACGGTGGAACGTAAGTTATGGAGGGCACCTGGAATGGAAGTTGATAGTGGTCTGGATACCATTGTTGATGATAACAATGCTGATAAGCTGGATGTTGTGGTCGGCGAACCAAAAAGCCGAGTTGTGCTCTGGCTACAATCAAAACCCACGGAGCCAGCATATTGTTTATAAAAACCAAAACACTATCCAAGGAAACAAACTGTTGCCCTACGTGAGGCTTCAAACTTTCAGCACAATTTGGACGCCAATACTTAGTCATGCCAGGAGATATTTCCATATCACATGCACTGCCTTCTACACCAATATCTGTGGAATAACCTTCATCACAACCACCACTAGCAGAGTCCATATTCACACATACTCACCAATTAAAACAATGCAAAAATAACATAATGAAAAAACAAAAATATTACAAATCCATACCAGCATAAAAACACCACATTATATAACAGAACGCACCAATACACCACATAATATCTGATAACTCCAAACCATAACAACAACTAATTATACACCACAATTCAACAAGAATTACACCATACCGCCTACAAAACTGTTGGTCCCGGTTGAAAAGATGTGAGTCTAGAAGTGGGGGGGGGGGGGTTGAATAGACTCACAGGGATTTTGAAAACATTTTACGAGATCAATCCTCTGAAGAGAATAAGCTCGATCAAAGATAAGAACGCAGCGGATAAAAGGGTTATACCAAATTTTAAGTTTACTTTGCACAAAAGGGTTAATCTATGAAAATATTAGGTTTAAGAGTGGCATGCAATGCAGTACGTGAAAATAAAAAGAGAGAGAGAGATTTTTATAGTGGTTCGACTGTTAACGAAGCATACTCCACTCTTCTTCACAACTCGTGAAGGTTTGCACTATATTCTCCTTAATAGTATAAAACTCCTTTACAGCGTGCTCCTTTGATCACTAAGCCCGGCAACCACGTTTGGTTAGGTTTTTCAACTCCTTCAAGGTTTACTCCGCCTCTTTCTACTTCACAAGTAGAGATGGTTGAAAATGGTTGAGAATGTTTCTCCAACTTGAGATTCTTGTGTTTGAACTTCTTGACTTCAACACTTGAGCTTCACAAGATCTCTTTTATGATCTGGATATAACTTTGAACTTTTGAATATTTTTTACACACAAGAAGTAATATTGCTTGCTAAGGGATTTTTGCTCTTTCAACCTTGTTCAAGTGAGATGGGACAAGGGTATTTATAGGTGGGAATTTTCAGATCCGTTGGAGGGAATCTGAATTTTCAAACCTATTGTCCAGTATGTAATATCCAATGGGTAAAGTTTTAACCTTTTCAGAATGTTAGTACCTTTCTAGCCGTTTGTTAACTTTTATGCAAGGACAATTTGTCTTTTGTCTCTAAAAAAGGTGACAATCATTAAATGCTCCTAGGGATTGTTGCCTAGGATCCATTTTGACATTCAGGTTATACCCAACCTCAAGGCTATAGATAAGACAATCATCAGAGAATGTCTAGAGCCTTAGGTACTCGTGAGGATGATTGGCCTTATCATTCTCATCATCTTCTCGAATCAATCACCTTTTGATTGTTCGGTTTCAAGAGTTCGACCCTTCCATTCTTCGGCCTAAAGCTTTCGCAGTCTTCAGTCTTCGGTTCTTCAAGTCTTCGTGTCTTCAATCTTCAGCTCTTCGTTGCTTTAAGTCTTCGGCTTGAAACCTTTTACTTGAAGACTTGATCATAAATGATAACAAGTCACTTCTTAAGAGTCAGGACTTGTTTAACAACTAAGACTAAGACAAGGATTCGTCCTTCTAAATTGTAAAATATAGAATAAGAAATGGGGGGTCTCCTCGGGTCTTTTGTATCATCAAAATCAATGGTTCGGGGTTCCTAACAAAAACACACAACCAAACAATTACATACCAACATCCAAGACCGCCGGAAAATACTATCACATTGCCGGAAACCACCATTACAACATAAACACATCGAACAAAAATCAAAACCACACAGCAATAACAAAAAATTGAAACTACAGAAATAAAAAAAACAAAACATATTTCAAAATCCATAAAAATTAATAGCAATAAATAAGCCAGAAAACAACAAGATACCAGGTTCCAACCGCAATCTTCTCCAGCTGCGATAGCCTCCGAATTTGCGATCTTCTCCAATCGCGATCTTCACCCAGATACGATCTCTTACAATCCGCGCTAATAATTAACTAAATAAACGGACTTATATACATGCACGTGAATAGTCAATGTAATTACCAAAACACCCCTTACTTACTAAATACGAATTAAACATTCCAAAATAAAGAAAGCGCTATCACCGTTAGATTGTGCAAATCGAGCGGTAAATATTAGGCCACACGATCGCACCTAAACCACAGTCCGCATACGAGCCAACATCTCTCTCTCTCTCTCTCTCTCTCTCTCTCTATATATATATATATATATATATATATATATAGAATAGATACACCATATATGCACAAAATATAATTGTATACATAAATATAAAATTTCATAAAATACTGTTCCAAATAATTAGATTCATACCTTTCCATCAACAATTTCTTGGAATAAATTGTAGTGAAATCATACTACTCATCTGTTCAAATCAAGAGAGGAATTTCTAACATGAACATCAAGGATTCAACTATCAAAAACATATTTTAACATCTAAATCTAAATAATACATAAAACTTAAGGGCAAGCAAAGAGAAAACAATCCACTTACCTTGAAAGTTTATTGCTCTTAATACTCTAAGCCTCAAGTGTCCAAATTTTCTTCTTTAGGCTTTGAAGGATGAAAATTCCAACTCTTGAAGAAATAAGATGAAAATAATTTTTTTTATGAAGTTGACGGCAATGGGAGAAGAAGAAAGGAAGATAAATTTTTTTTTCTTTGGTGTGGAATTTGGTCATGAGAATGGGTTAATGCCCAATGTTTATATTTAAATAAATATTTGAAAGTATATCATTGCAAGATTATATAGGAAAAGTTTATACATAGGTAATTGAATGTCAAATTTGTTTATTTAAATATGTAACTCAAAGTATATGAATCCAAGATAATATAGGAAATTCATTATAATGTCACTAAAATAAATGTTTACAACTTTGTAAAATCGATAGTCTAAATATTTGGTCTAAAAATGATAGTCTAAATAAATACTATACTTTTAGTTTGTATTTTTCTAAGTATTCTTAATTCTCCTTTGAGTAACATTGTCATTGTCTTCATCTTTACTATTTGTTCTCTTCCTTTTTGTTGGTAGTGTGTTATTTGCAATTGGGTTATTATTGGTAGCATAGATGACAACGCCATGCAATGAGATATGATATAGGAGCTATGGACTTTCCTTTAGGCGTTCTGCTCGAGGTTCATTTGGTTCAGCCATTATTGTTGAATGAGTTATTGTGGATAAAGAAATCCCTAGTTTAAGGAAAAAGATTAAATAAATTAGTAAAAATTTGAAAATTTTAAATATGATGTATTCCAAAGATATTAAAAGGTAGTTTATCATTTCAATTTGCTGGATAATGGGTTATTTGAGTACTTTCATTGTCAACAAATCACCCAAATAGTTAATATGATTGGTTTCAAACTATTCTTTTTTATTTTTTCATGGTATTAATAAAATACTTGGTAAATAAATATATAACATTATTTTGTATTATAACTTTGATATTTAATCACAAGATAGTGTAAAAAGAACATAATGGACAATGTAATGAATATCAATTGATGAATTTGAATGTACAGAATCTTTGCATTAGATAAAATAAAGACAATATAACTAATGAAATTATTTTTCTTATTTAATTTATTGATAATGAATATTTTTTAAAAAAAAAATAAAGGCATTGTAGACACATAATTCTAAATTAAAGAGATATCCACATGTATCATTTTTTGTTGTAACTACTAATTTATTTCTACTATACTAATAAGAGCCAAAGAGAGTTAGGCCTAAAATGGGTAGAAAAAATGGCGGTCAAATTATTTAATCAAATGGATGGTTCAGATGAATTATTTAATCAAATAGATGGTTAAGATAATTCATATTAATATTATTAATAGAGATTACCTAATTTAACCTTACTTTTATGATTATCCGTTAAGTTTTCCGTTAAATATTCTCTTCTCCGTTAATATTCGTTAACTTTTAACTTACCCATTAATTTCTATAAGAAAGATCTTAGGTTCGAACCTCATCTCAATCAAATTTGACATAATTAAATTTCTTACTCTATTTACTCTTATTAAATTAAATAAATTAATAGCTACAACAAAAAATGATACATATGTATTTCTTTAATTTAGAATTATGTGTCTACAATACCTTTATTTGAAAAAATTATTCATTATCAAAAACTTAAATTAAATAAGAGAAATAATTTCATTAGTTATATTGTCTTTATTTTCTCTCATGCAAATATTCTTTACAGTCAAATTTATCAATTGATATTCATTACATTGTCCATTACCTTATTTTTACAATATCTTGTAATTAAATATGAAAGTTATAGTACAAAATAATGTTATATATTTATTTACCAAGTATTTTATTAATACTATGAAAAAAAATTTAAATAATTTGAAGCTAATTATATTAACTACTTGGGGATTGGTTGACAAAGAGAGTACTCAAATAACCCAATAAATTGAAGCGGAATTGCTCTATTTTACTCTTATTGAATTAAATAAATTAGTAGTTACACCAAAAAATGATACATATATATTTCTTTAATATCATGAAAAAAATAAAAAAGAATAGTTTGAAACCAATCATATTAACTACTTGGGATTTGTTGACAATGAAAGTGCTCAAATAACCCATTACCCAGCAAATTGAAGCGAGAAACTACCTTTTAATTAATATCTTTGGAATATATAACAAATATTTTAAATTTCAAATTTTTATTAATTTATTTAATCTTTTTTCTTAAACTAGGGATTTCTTTATCCACAATAACTCATTCAACAATAATGGTTGAACCAAATGAACCCCAAGCAGAACACCTAAAGGAAAGTCCATAGCTCCTATATCATATCTCATTGCATGACGTTGTCATCTATGCTACCAACAATAACCGAATTGCAAATAACACACTACCAACAAAAAGGAAGAGAACAAATAGTAAAGATGAACACAATGACAATGTTACTCAAAAGAGAATTAAGAACACTTAGAAAAATTCAAATGAAAAGTAGTATTTATTTAGACTATCATTTTTAGACTAAATATTTAGACTATCGATTTTACAAGGTTGCAAACATTTATTTTAGTAATAAATATAATGAATTTTCTATATTATCTTGGATTCATTTACTTTGAGTTAGATATTTAAAAAAAAAATTCGACATTCAATTACCCATGTATAAACTTCTCCTATATAATCTTGCATTGATATACTTTCAAATATTTATTTAAATATAAACATTGGGCATTAACCCATACGTGCAATGCGCGTATAAAACTAGTAATTTAATAAGAGTAAAATAGAGTGATCCCGCTTCAATTTGTTGGGTTATTTGAGTACCCTCTTTGTCAATCGATCCCCAAGTAGTTAATATAATTAGCTTCAAATTATTTTTTTAATTTTTTTTCATGGTATTAATAAAATACTTGGTAAATAAATATATAACATTATTTTGTATTATAATTTTGATATTTAAATACAAAATATTGTAAAAATAAGATAATGGACAATGTAATGAATATCAGTTGATAAATTTGAATGTAAAGAATCTTTGCATGAGAGAAAATAAAGACAATATAACTAATGAAATTATTTCTCTTATTTAATTTAATTTTTTGATAATGAATAATCTTTTTCAAATAAAGGCATTGTGGACGCATAATTCTAAATTAAAGAAATACATATGCATCATTTTTTGTTGTAACTACTAATTTATTTAATTTAATAATACTAAAATAGAGTGAGAAACTTAATTGTACAAATTTGATTGGGATGAGGTTCGAACCTAAGACCTTTCTTATAGAAATTAATGGGTAAGTTAAAAGTTAACGGAATATTAACGGAGAAGAGAATATTTAACGGAAAACTTAACGGATAATCATATAATTAAGGATAAATTAGGAAATTTCAAAGAAAAAATCTAAATCTAAACAATCTGAACCATCCATTTGATTAAATAATTTGACCGCCATTTTTTCTACCCATTTTAGGCCTAACTCTCTTTGACTCTGTTGGTCCCGATAGGGTGGGAGAAGTCTAGAGGGGGGGGGGGGTGAATAGACTTCTCAAACAATTAAAAAACTTTATAACACTTCAACAACAGAGATTTCAAGTGAATAAATTCAACTTGAAATGTGCAGCGGAATATCGTACGGTAAAGTGCTATAAAATAAAACTGCGTAAAACTGAAGAGATACTTGACATGCAATACGTTGGAAATACTTAGAATAGCTCAAAGAACATGTATGCAAAGTTTGAGCCACATGCGAACGTGGGAACACACAAACCCAGATGATATGATCAACACAGTACGTAAAGGGTTAGTATGTTAAAACATGCAAATATGTAAAGTGCAGTAAGATAAATGAGAGGCAGAGATTTATAGTGGTTCGGAGATGGTGTAATTCTCCTACTCCACTTCTTCCTTGCTCCAAGGAAGGTTTCCACTATCTTCAATCACCCAAATACAATAGTGAAACTCCCGAGTGCTACGCACAAAGCTACACTCAACCACGAGCTCTTCGCACAAAGCTAAGCTCCCGAGCGCTACGCACAAAGCTACGCTCCTCGAACGCTACGCACAAAGCTACGTTCCCGAACGCTACGCACAAAGCTACGTTCCAACTAACTGTTACGCACAAAGTTGCACTTAGTTCACCCGAGTGTTACGCACCCAGCTACACTCCTTTCTACCCTCGGTAGAGATACAACTGTTGTTCAAAGAAATAAAGATTTCTTTTTCTAAGACTTGAATTTCTCTCGTGTATAGCTCAATATCTCAGCACTTTGTATTTTTATTGCATTCACCGCTCAGTAGCACCACTTGTTGATTTTCACGTTTTTGGTTCGTAGTGTTGTATGTCGACCGTTCTCACTTGTGTATCTCGTCACCTCTGTGTTCCGTGCTTGTCTTCAAGTCTTCTTGGGCTTCTTATAATTCAAAGAATTTTTTGCCCGTTATGAACATTCAAATTTTGAACGTTCACTTGATCAGATTGGTCATTCCAATCTGATCTTGATGGCCATACCTTCTCATTTAATGACCATACCATTGATCTGATAACTTGCCAATTTGATCTGATAAAATCTCCAATTTGATCTGCACATTAAATGTCGCTGGTAACTTTTGACAAATTACCTCTGTAATTGCTCACAAAGTCTTCTTTTACGGCTTGATTGATCCTTGAAACTTGTAGCCTCCAATTTTTGACTTTGTTGCCTTCTCAGCTTGATATTGCAGACTTTGTATCCTTCAGAGCTTGATATTTTTGACTTTGTTGCATTCTTGATTTGATCTTGGGCAAGTTGATCTTTCAAAATATTTTCCGGGTGGTTCTTGCTTGAGTATGAACAATGATCTTCAGAAAATCACCACTTTCAAGTTTCTTCTGGTTCAAGACATTACGTACTTGACCTTGTGAAAATGAAGCATGCAAAAATATGACTAAGTATAAGTTGCACTCCAAGTTGCTCCATAACTTGCTCTAAAGAGCTCTTCACGCGTGTATTAAATTGGTGTGTGTCACGTGCATAAGTCTTGGTAAGAGTCAACAAAAGTTACTCTCCAAGTAGCTCCATTGACCAAAAGTTACTCCATAAGTAGCTCTATTGACCAAAAACTAGCTCCAAAGACTTGGCCGTGTGACTTGCTCCAAAGCTTCTTCCTTAGTATTAAAATGTAACAAGTAAGATTTGAACACTAGACCAATAGGTATATACCCAAGTCTTTAACCATTTCTTCATTTAAGCTCATTTGGTCATATCCATCAAATAAATATATTTGATCCTTCTTAGCATTGTATAGCGTAAGGTGTAAAGATAGTGGATCTTGAACTTCTTCTCGGCTTTGACCGTTTGACTTAAACTTCCTCCATGAGTTGCTCCATAAGTTCATCCCTTGCCCCAAAAATTGACTTTGAGCCGTGATAGTACTAGCTCCATTCCTTGCTCTCCAAAGCTCAAAATGTTCTCAATAGGATTCGAACTTAAGTCCTCTAGTAACGATAATTTGGCTTTGTCTATTGGATCATATATACTTATGTGTATAGTGAAAGCAAATGACTTACAAGAGTCATTGCAAACTGAACTCTATAAGACAATAATTCGAACCAAACTATTGTCATGACTTGCCTTTCGGGTCCAAACTCTATACTCTAAAAATAAAATAGGGGATTTCTAAAATTACAAATTTGTTCATCAAAACTATTACAATTTTATTCCTAACAGACTCTTATTAGTATAGTAGAAATATTGTAAAAATAAGATAATGGACTAGGTAATGAATATCAATTGATAAATTTGAATGTAAAGAATCTTTGCATGAGAGAAAATAAAGACAATATAACTAATGAAATTATTTCTCTTATTTAATTTAATTTTTTGATAATGAATAATTTTTTTCAAATAAAGAAATTGTAGATGCATAATTCTAAATTAAAGAAATACATATGTATCATTTTTTGTTGTAACTACTAATTTATTTAATTTAATAAGAGTAAAATAGAGTGAGAAACTTAATTGTACCAAATTTGATTGGGATGAGGTTCGAAACTAAGACATTTCTTATAGAAATTAATAGGTAAGTTAAAAGTTAACGGAATATTAACGCAGAAGAGAATATTTAACGGAAAACTTAACCAATAATCATATAATTAAAGATAAATTAGGAAATCTCAAGGAAAAAATCTAAATCTAAATAATATAATCTGAACCATACATTTGATTAAATAATTTGACCGCCATTTTTTCTACCCATTTTAGGCCTAACTCTCTTTGACTCTTATTAGTATAGTAGATATTGTCATATACATCAATTAATAAAATAAAATAAAATAAAATAAAATAAAATAAAACAGATAAAAATAATTTAGATATTTGTACGGTACTATGTACGTAAATACCATACATATATATAATTCATTTGATTACATCGGATAGATCATATACGTACAATACATATAATATAAATAAATAAATACGAAAATTTCTTAATGCATGTATATATACTACGGTACAAAACAAAACAATTCTATATTAAAATTACTAATCATAATAATACAATACATATACTTCCTTGCAACGTAATATTGTTAAATATTGTATTATCAAAACAAAATCCACCATTTGAACTTCCTGCCCAAAACACTCCTATACTATTAAGATTTGCGTACATAATATTATAAAATATGGTAATACAATTCTATTCGTACTACATTTGTACATTAAAATATGGTAATACAATTCATAATACAATATATTTTTTCCTACTTTCCTATTTGCAATACAATTCTAGATTAAAATTAATAATCGTAATAATACAATATTACTAATTAATAATACTAATAATAATTAGTAAAAAATTAGCAGTAAAATATGAAAATAAAATAGGATCTTTAAATCACAGAAAATGGAAAAGGAAACGGAATTCACTGATTAATTAATATTAATAATAATCAGTAAAAAAATTATCCGTAAAATCTATACTATTAGTAAACACAAAATCCCCTGTTTTAACTTCCCACCCAAAACACTACTATACTATTAAGGGTTGCGTAATATTGTAAAATATGGTATTACGATTCCTCTTCGTAGTGCAATATACATTAAAATATGTTAATACAATTTCTAATATAATATATTCTTTCCTACATTCCTATTCGTAATACAATTCTAGATAAAAATTACTAATCGTAATAAAACTTTACATATACTTTCCTGGGACGTAATCTATACTATTAATTAAAAAAAATTCTCTATTTTAACTTCCCGTCCAAAACACTACTATACTATTAAGGTTTGCGTAATATTGTAAAATATGGTAATACAATTTCTATTCGTACTGCAATTGTACATTGAAATATGGTAATACAATTCCTAATACAATATATTTTTTTCCTACTTTCCTATTCGTAATACAATTCTAGATTAAAATTACTAACGGTAATAATATAGTACATATACTTTCCTGCAATATAATTTATACTATCTATACTATTAATAAAAACAAAATTCTCCATTTTAATTTTTCACCCAAAACACTCTTATACTATTAAGGTTTGCGTAATATTGTAAAATATGGTAATACAATTCATATTCGCACTACAATTATACATTAAAATATGTTAATGGAATTCCTAATGCAATATATTCTTTGTTACTTTCCTATTCGTACAATTCAAGATTAACATTACTAATCGTAATAAAACTGTACATATACTTCTCTACAATTTAATCTATACTATTAATAAAAACAAAATCTTCTATTTTAACTTCACGACCGAAACACTACTATACTATTAAGCCATTAAGGTTTGCGTAATATTTTAAAATATGGTAATACAATTCTATTCGTACTACAATTGTACATTAAAATATGGTAATACAAAAACTAATACAATATATTCTTTCATACTTTTCTATTCGTAATACAATTCTATATTAAAATTATTAATAGTAATAATACAATGCATATACTTCCTTGCAGCAATGTAATATATACTATTAATAAAAACAAAATCATTCATTTTAATTTTCGTCCAAAACACTCATATACTATTAAGGTTTGTGTAATATTGTAAAATATGGTAATACAATTTCTAATACAATATATTCTTTCTTACTTTTTTTATTCGTAATACAATTTTAAATTAAAATTACTAATAGTAATAAAAATGATTAAATAATAAATATCTGATTAACATATAAAATGAAATGTTTATTAAGGAATGGATTCTTCGTTATTTATTTATATTAATAGTCAGTCCTTGACAATTGATTTAATTCATACATTTTATTTCTTTAAGAAAATGAGTCATTGTGTAATCAGAATAATACACAAGCATCGTTGCTCCAACCAAATAGGTTGTTCAATAATGTTCAGTCGTTGTTAGAACCATCTATTTGTGCACCAGCATTAAATCCAGCTAATCTCAGTGTTAATTGTAAGCAAATTTGTTATTTTAATAGCATACTGAACTATTTTATTTAAATAAAATTTAATTTTTAATTTTCTTCCCTCTGTTAGGAACATAATGTATTAGGTTTTGATGATACCAAAAATGTAATTTAGAATCCCCTAAAGTCTCGAAAGATAGGAATCAATGTAAGTTCGACAAGTAAACTAAGAGCGAAAATACAACCGGGTAACTTGAGCTCAACTCGGAAAATATTTAAGCTTGAGGTAAACTTGTATGAACATCTTAGAAGACNAATGGAAAAGGAAACGGAATTCACTGATTAATTAATATTAATAATAATCAGTAAAAAAATTATCCGTAAAATCTATACTATTAGTAAACACAAAATCCCCTGTTTTAACTTCCCACCCAAAACACTACTATACTATTAAGGGTTGCGTAATATTGTAAAATATGGTATTACGATTCCTCTTCGTAGTGCAATATACATTAAAATATGTTAATACAATTTCTAATATAATATATTCTTTCCTACATTCCTATTCGTAATACAATTCTAGATAAAAATTACTAATCGTAATAAAACTTTACATATACTTTCCTGGGACGTAATCTATACTATTAATTAAAAAAAATTCTCTATTTTAACTTCCCGTCCAAAACACTACTATACTATTAAGGTTTGCGTAATATTGTAAAATATGGTAATACAATTTCTATTCGTACTGCAATTGTACATTGAAATATGGTAATACAATTCCTAATACAATATATTTTTTTCCTACTTTCCTATTCGTAATACAATTCTAGATTAAAATTACTAACGGTAATAATATAGTACATATACTTTCCTGCAATATAATTTATACTATCTATACTATTAATAAAAACAAAATTCTCCATTTTAATTTTTCACCCAAAACACTCTTATACTATTAAGGTTTGCGTAATATTGTAAAATATGGTAATACAATTCATATTCGCACTACAATTATACATTAAAATATGTTAATGGAATTCCTAATGCAATATATTCTTTGTTACTTTCCTATTCGTACAATTCAAGATTAACATTACTAATCGTAATAAAACTGTACATATACTTCTCTACAATTTAATCTATACTATTAATAAAAACAAAATCTTCTATTTTAACTTCACGACCGAAACACTACTATACTATTAAGCCATTAAGGTTTGCGTAATATTTTAAAATATGGTAATACAATTCTATTCGTACTACAATTGTACATTAAAATATGGTAATACAAAAACTAATACAATATATTCTTTCATACTTTTCTATTCGTAATACAATTCTATATTAAAATTATTAATAGTAATAATACAATGCATATACTTCCTTGCAGCAATGTAATATATACTATTAATAAAAACAAAATCATTCATTTTAATTTTCGTCCAAAACACTCATATACTATTAAGGTTTGTGTAATATTGTAAAATATGGTAATACAATTTCTAATACAATATATTCTTTCTTACTTTTTTTATTCGTAATACAATTTTAAATTAAAATTACTAATAGTAATAAAAATGATTAAATAATAAATATCTGATTAACATATAAAATGAAATGTTTATTAAGGAATGGATTCTTCGTTATTTATTTATATTAATAGTCAGTCCTTGACAATTGATTTAATTCATACATTTTATTTCTTTAAGAAAATGAGTCATTGTGTAATCAGAATAATACACAAGCATCGTTGCTCCAACCAAATAGGTTGTTCAATAATGTTCAGTCGTTGTTAGAACCATCTATTTGTGCACCAGCATTAAATCCAGCTAATCTCAGTGTTAATTGTAAGCAAATTTGTTATTTTAATAGCATACTGAACTATTTTATTTAAATAAAATTTAATTTTTAATTTTCTTCCCTCTGTTAGGAACATAATGTATTAGGTTTTGATGATACCAAAAATGTAATTTAGAATCCCCTAAAGTCTCGAAAGATAGGAATCAATGTAAGTTCGACAAGTAAACTAAGAGCGAAAATACAACCGGGTAACTTGAGCTCAACTCGGAAAATATTTAAGCTTGAGGTAAACTTGTATGAACATCTTAGAA